>NC_133361.1:22729823-22748010 GCF_049309525.1 Garra rufa
AGGCTAATGCAATCTACATTTATTAACATTTTTGGAAATTTCAAAATTAGTAGTTAATGAATGGTTTATTACTCTTGACCAATAGGTGGCGCTGTTACCAAATTGATGTCTAGTAATCAGTGTGAGGTGATAATGCCACATACAAAATTTGGTGCAATTATCTCAAAGCTTTGCAGAGATACAGCTTCTGATGCGCTTTGGCATCTTTTCAGCAAATTCGTTGATGCGTTAAATGAAAACACTTTCGAATATCGACACAAAATCCATAACTTTTTGTCAGCATGGTGTGAAGATGATCTGAGTCAAATTTAGGGAAAATCAGACTAACGGTCTAGGAGGAGTTCAAAAAAGTGTTCTCGGCATGACCCAAGGAATATTTTGAGGTCTTAGAAGTTATTAGCATTTTGCTAAATTTACTTATAACTTATAAACTTATAAATTTACTTAAATTCACCAAACCTTTTGAGTACTGTCAGGGCATGGTGACGAAGATACATACCGAGTTTCGTAACGATACGTTAATGCGTTCGTAAAATATAGCATTTTATAACAAAATTCAAAATGGCTGACGCCCAAAATGGCTGACATGGGAAAATTGGATATGGTTCGACTCGGCGTGCCCCTCCGAATCTAACGAAACCTGTTTTGAGATTTTTGGCCAAACCATTGAGAAATTATAAGCTAAAATAGCCATTTTTCATATCTCCTGATCACTAGGTGGCACTGTGACGAAACACTGCAGGTAGCTTATTATAACACACACCAAGTTTGGTCTTTTCGTAGAATTAATTTGCATGTTATTCGAGAACGGTTTGTTCAATCAACTTGAATTCCATAACTTTTTGCCAGCATGGTCTGAAGATGATCTGAGCCAATTTTGGTGAAAATCAGACAAACTGTCTAGGATGAGTTTGAAAAAGTAGGTTTTTCAAACAATTAATTATAGAAAAAAAACTAAACCTTACGATTTTTGAATTTTGGTGTTCATTCGACTCGGCATGACCCAAGGATTCAGAGAAAAAATAATTTAGATTTTGTGGCCTACGGTTCAAAAGTTATTAGCAAAAAGAAAGTGCAACTTTGGACAAGTGGTGGCGCTAGAGAGTTTGAGTTAGAGACTCCAAATTGGCTATGGTGACATTTCAGACTGTCCTCTATCAGTGTGCCATTATACAACTTTCACGCAAACGGTTCTATGGGCCGCCATAGACTTCAACAGCGGAAGAATAATAAGAAGAAGAATCCTAACGGATACAATATTCATACTTCCCCTAATTATGGAAGTATGAAAATAGAAAGAATTATGAGAGAATTATGTGAATGTAAATGTATGTTTTTTTTCTCTGTAAATAATACAATTTTAAGTAAATATAAAAATAAATTATAAAATGTTTTTTTTTTTCTTTTAGGTTCCTAAAAACTCTACATTTAATAGTATGTTACTGTATAAAACGTCTACTCATCATACATAATTTTTGGGGAAATTTGCCGAATTTATTATCAGTAGATGTTTTATACAGTAACATAATTTTATAATTTATATTTTTTTCATTGATTTTTTTTTTAATTGAAATAACTTTTTTTTCATTGAAATAATAAGTTATGTACATTAGGGGTGTAACTTACATCTTATGTTGTTAAACTAATGTTTACTGCATTATATTAGTGTCATGTGTATAATTAAACTCAGCTGTACACTCTTAAAAATAAAGGTGCTTCACGATGCCATAGATAGAAGAACCTTTTTTATCTAAACGGTTCCATAACCTTTAACATCTGAAAAACCTTTCTGTTTCACAAACAGTTCTTTGTGGCGAAATAAGGTTCTTCAGATTATAAAAAGATAAGAAAGAGATGGTTTTTTTGAAGAACCTTTGACTGAACGGTTCTTTGTGGAACCAAAAATTGTTCTTTTATGGCATCACTGTGAAGAACTTTTTTAAAGCACCTTTATTTTTAAGAGCGTATGTGGGATTTTTGGCCTACTGTATGCACACAGAATAGCCTGATGTAAATTGATGAATCAGATATATACGTTGCTATTGATGATAAACAGGCCTGGCTTGGAAATACCTTAGATCCCCTATTCCCCTTATATGGCACAGACATTTGTAAATTTTATGGTTCTGGCTTCCGGTCTCATCCATGTCCAGTTATTTTCAGCTGTACTTCCGCTATGAAGAATAAGGTGAATGGAATCTAGACCGTGAGACACTATGAAAGGTTTGGACGTAGACCGCCTACGTGACAGCATACATGGCCTTCAAGTTGACACTTTGTCACACATTGAATGAATGACGCATTGTATCACTTTAAATTAATCAATTAGCTCACTGCTCAACCTCTGACCTATAACGAGCACTGAGTTTATGCCTTAAGGATCTACGTCACTGACACCCCCTTAAAACATCCGCTCACACACACAATAAACACACGCACAAACACACACACACATCACCTACGCCTTTTAATAAATCTAATCATCAGGTCAAGCATGTCAGGGCAGCCTTCAGTGAGGTGATGCTTGAGCTCCTAGACGGACCAAAACAGCACACCAATGCAGAAACATATACAAATATACTTGCATTTTTAGAAAAAATGGTTATTAGATATTATCTGAAATGCTTTACACTCTTGTTTCCGCAAATAAGCTTTCACTGACAGTTTAATTAGTGCGAAAAAAATTTTTTTCATGTATAAACTGATAGTTGATTGAATTACTTTTATAATTGACATTACAAGATTAATTAAATTATGCTCTTTTTGAAAACGTCCTACAAATGATTGTCTTATAATAACATGTCTTCTTAAAATAGTTGTCATTAATATCTCTATATTTTCCTGACCTGTTGATTTATTTATTTTATTAATATACAGTTTAGATATATCAAGTTTAGTTTTAACTGAACTGTTTAGTAAATTAATAAAAAAATATAAATGCATTTAAATTCACTGAATATGTATTATAAAATATGTATTGTAACAATAATAATACTGAATAATTTCTTAGATAGTATGTTTGTAGTACACATCATTAATTAATTAATAGTATACATTTATAATATTTTTATACTATGTTTTATATTTTTATTATTTCTTTCACCTATTATTTCCTCTTAATTTTAGCTCTTGGTTCATTTTAACCCTTTGGTTATGACTAATATTAACAAAAAATAGTGTTGTTTGCATTTAGCAATAATGCTCATAAATGTGTTTGTTCAAGCATTGGTTTGGGGTTCATTAACATACAGTACATTCTTAGTCAAAAGTTTTTGAACAGTATGATTTTAATTTTAATGTTTAAGTCTCTTCTGCTCACCGAGCCTACATTTATTTGATCCGAAGTACAGCAAAAACAGTACAATTTTGAAATATTTTTACTATTTAAAATAACTGTTTTCTATGGCAAATATTTTAAAATGTAATTTATTCCTGTGATTTCAAAGCTGAATTTTTAGCATCATTACTCCAGTCACATGATCCTTCAGAAATCATTCTAATTTTCTGTTTAGCTGCTCAAAAACATTTATTAGTAGTATTATTATGTTGAAAACAGCTAAGGGGATTTTTTCAGGTTTCCTTGATAAATAGAAAATTCGGAAAAACAGCATTTGAATTCTGAATTTTTGAATTTTGATTTCTGAAATAGAAATCTTTTTTAACATTATAAATGACTTTATCAACACTTTTGATCAATTTAAAGCATCCTTGCCAAATAAAAGTGTTAATTTCTTAAAATAATAATACTGACTCTAAGCTTTTAAATGATATAGTGTATAATGTTACAAAAGCTTTTTATTGGATCAAATAAATGCAGGCTTAGTGAGCAGAAAAGACTTCATTAAATAACATAAAAAATCTTACTGTTCAAAAACTTTTGACTGGTAGTGTATATCAAAGGGAAAATGGATTTCATCTAACGTACCTGATGATTTAACGTCAACAAATAACAACAGCAACAGCATAACCTCAAATACTCTGACGTGTTGTTTTAGTAACGAAGAGAGTTTGTTTGCTCTATTTCTCTTAACGTGTGATGTTGTGAATGTGAGAGTCCAGCTGTCTGACACAGGTTAGAGGTTGGCAGGAAACGAAGGCGTGTGTTTGGCCCTGCAGGGCTGTTCCCAACAGTAATGACGCAGGTGTGAGGGGTTTGTGTCCGACGGTAAAGCCGGCAGCTCATATCTGTCCTCTGATATTAATGTGCAACGAAAACAACGTGTAGCCTCACTGCACACGCAGCGGCTGAGATAAAGTTACCTCTGCTTGACATCATTAGAGTCAGTGGCTTACAAATACACACAAGTCAATGAACAGCACTCTGTTGTCATTTTTGATCAGTTTGGCATATGCAACATTTGCTTTTATTTGACTGGCTTTGATTTTGTGTGTTTTATTAAATTTGTGTATTTACCTTATTCTTCAATGTGGAAGTAAGCCTATGGGCGAGACTTCCAGTTCATTATCCGCTACAGGGAAATAACAAGAAGTTTAACAACACGCAGTAAACGGTAAAACTGTTTGCACTACAAACCAGTGTGATCATAATT
Organism: Garra rufa; assembly: GCF_049309525.1. NCBI lineage: Eukaryota > Metazoa > Chordata > Actinopteri > Cypriniformes > Cyprinidae > Garra > Garra rufa. The sequence goes on from NC_133361.1 coordinate 22,734,374, forward strand.
AAGATAATACATTAAAATAATATGATAATACACACCAATCTGCAATATCAAGCAGCAAAACATAAAAAAAATAGCTGAACGCAGATGAGACCGGAAGCCAGACTCTTTAAAAAGTTTGTGCGAACCAAATCTATTTAACATTAAATATATTTCTCTATATTGACCTGTCATATGGGGTAAGTTGTCTCAAAGAGAACCTTCTGTTCATTGACACTGTTTTGAAAAAAAAAAATCCTTTAAAAAAAGGAGGCATTTTATACAGTGTATGTATTTATCTATTTATTGGATTTTAATTAATTTATTACATTTTTTTTTTACTAAATTTAAACAGAAAAACCATTATGATACAATAAGTCACATATATTAAACAAATATATGTGACTTATTGTATCATAATGGTTTTACTGTTTAAATTTAGAAAAAAATGTAATAAATAAATTAAAATCCAAAAACAATAACTTCATAAATTAATTAATAAATTCATATTATTATGTTGTTACGTATTTTGTACATTAGGATAAACAAAAATACTATAATAATACAGTTTTTTACAATCGTTTTTGCACTAATAACTGAACCTTAATGTCATTTTTCAAAACTCTAGATACAAAACTCAAAACAGTCATTATTTGTAACACAGGCTGTCCAGTGTTCAAAACTTTGCATATTGCGTTCATATCTTTAAAGAAGCCTTGCATTAGCAGAAGCTTTGTTTCAAAAAACGTATGTATTATGAAATATTATAGGAACATTACTTTAGATCACCTATACACAAGTTACCCATAGTTTCAACGTGTTTTTGCTAGTACAATCATTAAATATAGTTGTACAAAATATGTGATTCAGGTTTCATTTTTTTACTTTAGACTGAGAACAGTACAGACACAGTGGTATCATTGAAATACTGTAATGTGGAATTTACTGATAAAATAAATCTCAGCATAGGTTTTCTAAAGGAAAAATTTAGATTCAAAGTTTTAGCTGTTTTTTTTTTTCAGCAGGGTACAGAATACAGTTTACAGCAGTGGTTCTCAACTGGTTTGGCCATGGGACCCACAGTTTTACATGGTCATCAAGCCGCGACCCAAATTTTTAGGAACTATAATATAATTTTTGGAATTATAATTAATTTGTATTTATTTGTTAACATACACAAGTAGTGACAGATAAATCATAAGAAAATCACCAAGACTTACAAATAAACAATATTTTATTGCTGTCATTTAACAAAATGTATCAAATTATAGAAATATTACTTGCGCTTCGACATATTTGTTGCTATAATTAAATGAAATTTCACATGTCAAACGGTACGGTTGTCGCATGCGCATTTCAAAATAAAAGTCCGTTATTGTCGCGCACATTTCAAAATAAAAGCCCGGTAAAGGCAAAATAAGTTAAAAATTAAACTTTTGTTGTTTTTTTGACCACACACTCCGCGACCCACTGAAAATGTCCCCGCGGCCCACTTTTGGGTCGCGACCCACCAGTTGAGAAACACTGGTTTACAGTATACTGTACCCTGCTGAAAAAAAAAAAACTGCTAAAACCAGCCTAGGCTGGTTGGCTGGTCTTAGCTGGTTTTAGCTGGTCTCCCAGCCTGGCCAGGCTGGTTTTAGCTGGTGGTTTCCCAGCCTGACCAGACAGAAAAGTGGCCAATACCCCTCTAAAACCAGCCTGCTGACCAGCTATGACCAGCTAAAAACAGCCAAACAGCCTAGGCTGGTTTTGGATGTTTTTTTGTTTTTTTTTCAGCAGGGCTAATTTGTGTACCAACATTCTTTATACATTCTTTCTTTTTTTTTTTTCTTTTTTTTAACCAGGGTAGCCATTAACTCATTACAGTTTTTTACAATCGTTTTTGCACTAATAACTGAACCTTAATATAATTTTTCAAAACTCTAGACACAAAACTCAAAACAGTCATTATTTGTAACACAGGCTGTCCAGTGTTCAAAACTTTGCATATTGCGTTCATATCTTTGAAGAAGCCTTACATTAGCAGAAGCATTGTTTCAAAAAACGAATTTATTATGAAATATCATAGGAACATTACTTTAGATCACCAATACACAAGTTACCCATAGTTTCAATGTGTTTTTGCTAGTACAATCATTAAATGTAGTTGTACAAAATATGGGATTCAGGTTTCATTATTTTACTGTAGACTAGAGAGAATAGTACAGACACAATGGTATCATTGAAATACTGTAATGTGGAATTTACTGATGAAATAAATCACAACATAGGTTTTCCAAAGGAAAAATTTAGCTAAAAAAAAAAGAAGAAAAAACAAAACAAAAACAATACAGTATACTGTAAACTGAATGGTTCCTCACTGCACTATGCATCTATGTTTCCATCAACCCGGTCTTGTGGATTTGGCCACAGGTTCTCATCTACATCACAATGGATGTTTTCATTTGCTAAACATCTTGGAAAGAATCTTCTGGCATGGCGAATCCAGGCCTGACACTGATCTGCTGTGATGTCATTGCATGCATCATCCATGGCCTGGAGAAGAGTGACTTGTTCGTGATGGTGCCTATCATAGACCTTCCACCTCCATGAGGAGAAAAACTCCTCAATTGGATTAAGGAAAGGGGAGTATGGAGGTAAATACAGGGTGAGAAATTGTGGATGGGCCTGAAACCATGCTTGCACCATTCGAGCATGATGAAACTGAACATTATCCCAAACTATTACGTAGGTCACACCATCAGCTCTACAGACCTAATTTAGCTCATCAAGGAAGGCTATGAGGAGAACTGCATTATATGACCCAACACGAGGTCTGCGTCCAACCACTCCATCTTCTGATATAGCTGCACACATGGTGATATTGGCTCCACATTGTCCAGGTACTTCGACAGTTGCCCGCTGGCCAATTAAATTCCGACCTATCCTCCTTGTCTTGGCTAGGTTAAAGCCTGCCTCATCCAAAAATAAGAATTTGTGATGGTTTTCATCAGCATCTAGCTCCATCACCCTCTAAAAAGACAAAAACAATTACCGATTACAATGATAGAATGTTTAGGGGTTTTTTTCTCCCCTAAAACCTGGCAAATTGATCATACCTGAACATACTCATTCCTCAGTTGCTTCACTCTATCTGTATTTCTTTCAAAAGGCACATGGTATAGTTGCTTTAAAGACACCTGATGTCTTTTCAGCACCCGTGCAATAGTCGACAAACTTATGGCTTCCACATTTCTGAATATGTCGTCATTGTCCAAGATGTGTTGCCAAATTTCTGTAAGGCGAATATCATTTCTGACCCGAACCATATTGACCTCAGCCTGCTCTTGTTGGTCAGTCAGAATTTTGCTTCTGCCTCCCCTATGTGGCCTAGTCTCTATTCTGCAGGGAGAAAGTCACAATAAGAACAAATTTACAGAAATCACATCACAATCTGTGGTACACACTGCAATGCTTCATACACTAATTCACTGTAACAGTTTCAAGTAGCTTAAATTTTAGTGGATTCTGAAGACTTACCGGTTTTCATTGTGGAAAGTTCTGATGATTGAGGCCACCAATGATTTTCTGAGGTTTGGTTGAAATATTGTAGCTGCTGCACTCATTGTCATGCCATGATTTAGGACATAGTCTACAACCATAGCTCTGATTTCATTCGACACCCTTTGCTGTTGCTGCCGGTGTCTAGGTCTGTGGTTTTGTCCTCTACCACGTTCACCTACACCTCTCAAACGAGGCCCATGGCCACCTCTCTGGTGAGGCCTAAGCCCTCCTCTATGACGAGGCCCACGGCCACCTCTCAAAAGAGGTGCTTGTCCCCTTCTATTCCTTTGACCACCATGCAATCCTAGCCTTTCACCTTCCACTTCTGGCTCCATGTCCTCACTATGTTGAGTATGCTACTACAGTAGGATACCACTTATCTTACTTATATATGCGTACAAATATGTGAAATCAATCAGCAGTAATGAGTAGCCATTAACTCATTAAAGCCAAAAAAGCAATTACGTAAAAGTGACATCTTGCATACAGTAATGTTGAATATAAAAATGTGTTCTGTAAAAGAGGTACATGGGGACTTAGAAACCATATCTGATAAAGAATGAAATATGACATCCATAGATAACACTGTTAAAAAGAGGTACCACAGAGTTACATTTTTGTTCCTGGGCAACAAAACATATAAAGGTACCTTTAAAGGTACACAATGGGTCCTTACTGTACAATTATGCACCCAAAAAAGTGTACCCTTGGTAACACCCCGCAGTGACAGCTACTTGTACCCTAAAAGGTATAGTTTTGTACCTTTTTAGTGCAGTGTAGTCCATCTGGGTCATATTCTGTGGTAATTGGTGTCAAATGATCTATCCTGAAACTGTCATAATCTAAACATGCACTATTTTCCATAAAATATATGCTTAAAGAGTAATGCAACAGTTATTTATCATTTTAAGCAGATGTATCAATTGATAGTTCGATCTTTGTAATGAAATGAATGCACACTCATCTCAGATGTAATGTGTGAGTTGCATTTTGAAATAGTAATACTTTGATGTTAAGTTGTGTCATTTTGAACAGGTGATTTAAGTTCAATGAACAAATTATCTTTGGCTTATGTGTATTGTATCCAAGCATTTGAAAAATGTGTTAAGTGGTTTGAAAAATGTGCATTTTTGATCATTGGTTGTGAATTATGTGTCTAGAGTTTTGAAAAATGACATTACGGTTCTGTTATTAGTGCAAAAACGATTGTAAAAAACTGTAAAAGCCAAAAGCAATAACATAAAAATGACATCTTGCATTCAATAATGTTGAATATGAAAATGTGTTCTGTAAAAGAGGTACATAGGGCCATAGAAACAATATCTGATAAAGAATGAAATATGATATCCATAGATACACAGTAAAAAAAAAAAGGTACTGCAGAGGTACAATTTTGTTCCTGGGCAACAAAACATATAAAGGTACCTTTAAAGGTACACAATGGGTCCTTATTGTACAATTATGTACCCAAAAAACTGTACCCTTGGTTACACCCCAGTGACAGCTACTTGTACCCTAAAAGGTATAGTTTTGTTCCCTTTTTTTCTGAGAGTGTAGTGTAGTCCATCTGGGTCATATTCTGCGGTAACTGGTGTCAAATGATCTATCCTGAAACATGCACTATTTTCCATAAAAGCTATGCTTTAAGGGTAATGCAACAGTTACTTATCATTTTAAGCAGATGTATCAACTGATAGTTTAATCTTTGTAATGAAATGTATGCACACTCAACTCAGATGTAATGTGTGAGTTGCATTTTGAAATAGTAATACTTTGATGTTAAGTTGTGTCATTTTGAAAAGGTGATTTAAGTTCAATGAACAAATTATCTTTGGCTTATGTGTATTGTATCCAAGCATTTGAAAAATGTGTTTAGTGGTTTGAAAAATGTGCATTTTGATCATTGGTTGTGTATTATGTGTCTAGAGTTTTGAAACATGACATTACGGTTCTGTTATTAGTGCAAAAACGATTGTAAAAAACTGTAATAAAAAAAAAAAATTTTACTATTTTTTTGTTTTGTTTGTATTGGTTGTATTTTTCCATTTAATTACTACTGGGGATAGGATAAACAAAAATACTATAATAATAATGATAATATAGGAAAAAAAATTAAAGGATTTAAAAAAAAAAATTTTTTTTTTCAAATATTTACAAATGGGACCCAAATAAAATTTTAAGCTTTCTTATTTTTCAAACAAATTGTATGTTCAAGTTGTTTTTTAATATTGTTGAACTTGTGATTAAAATTAAAATTTAGTTTTTGTGTTTTGGTTGTATTGGTTGTATTTTTATATTTTTTAAATTACTGCTGGGGGTGCATTAGGATGAAGAAAAATACTAATATAATAATAATAATAATAATAATAATAATAATAATAATAATATAGAAAAAATGGATAAAGTTAGATAAAACATTAAATATTAAAAAAATAGTAGCCTATTATTATTATTATTATTATTATTATTATTATTAGGAATAAGCTTGATTTAAAAAAAAAATTATGTACTTTTAAAAAGTTAATAATTATAATTATTATAATAATAGAGAAAAAATATAATGATAACGTTTGATAAAAAACATTAAAATATTTACAAATAGAAGCCTAACAAATTTGAAAGTTTTCTTATTTTTCAGACAAATTGTTTGTTAAAATTGTTGAGTTTTAAGGTTTATTTTTTACCATTTTCTTGTTTGTACTGTATTGGTTATTTTGTACTCATTTAATTACCGCTGGGGGATACTTTAGGATAAACAAAAAATACAATAATAATAATAATAATTTTGAAAATAAATTAAAGAATAAAGTTGGAGAAAAAAATAAAAAATATTTACAAATAGTAGGCAAACAATTTTTTAAGCTTTCTTATTTGTTAGACAAATTGAATGTTCAAGTTGTTTTTAAATGTTGTTGAACTTGTGTTTAAAATTAAAATATTGTTGTTGTTTTTTGTTTGTATTAGTTGTTTTTTTTACTTAATTATCGCTGGGGCTACATTAGGATGAAGAAAAATGCTATTATAATAGTAATAATAATAATAATAATAATAATATAGAAAGGATAAAGTTAGGACTAATATAGAAAGGATAAAGTTAGGATAAAAAACAAAGAATAAAGTTAGATAAAACATTAAATATTTAAAAAACAATAGTAGCCTGTTATTATTATTATTAACAATAAGCTTGATTTAAAAAAAACAGTTTTTAAATGTTTTTTTAAAAAGTTAATAATTATAATAATAATATAGAAAAAAATGGAAGGATAACATTTGATAAAAACATTAAAATATTTACAAATAGTAGCCTAACAAATTTGAAAGCTGTCTTTTTTTTTTTAATTAATTTTTAGTTCAAATTGTTATTAGATATTGTTGAACTATGTGTGTTTAAAATTTTAATTTAGTTTTTTTGTTTATATTGGTTGTATTTTTCTATGAAAGTACCGCTGGGGGTACATTAGCATAAACAAAAATACTATAATACTAATAATAATAATATAGAAAAATGCATCAAAGGATAAAATTAGAAAAAAACATATAAAAATATTTACACATAGGCTACTATTTCTAAATAGCACAAAATAGTATAAATACTTATTTTTGTATTGTTGTATTTTCCGTTGTGCTTGCAGTTTTGAAGACGTTCGGAGCGCGTGTACGTTGGCCACGCCTCCTCATCAGCTGACAGCGCGCGTGACACACTGTGCTCTCTACTGACTTCCTACCGAACACAAGCGCGCGGACCGCATCAGAGTCATAGTATGTGAATTAACGGTAAGTGTGTTTATGAAAATACAACCGATGATCACATGCGTGTCATGATCCGGTGTCTGTACGATGAATGAATGAAGAGTTCGATCCGCACTTCCGGTGTGTTTGTTTACCTTCTGCAATAATGTAACAGTGTAAAAGCAGCGCTTGTTGTTTTAAAAACAGTGCCAATATGTGCTAAATAATATTTCTTAACAATAATAATAATGACAACAACGCAGAAGTCGACAAATCTGGTTGTCCAAAGTAGGTTTCTTTACCAGAAAAAGTTATTTGACAGTGCAAAGTTATACTACAGTATGTCATAAAAAGACATAAAATGTGTTCAAAAGGGCAATGATTGTCAGGTCATTGTATTTCATCGAGGTCAAGACAGTCAACTTGTATAGCACTGTTACAAAAACATGAAAAAGTACCTAAAAACTAAAGTGCACATTATTGACATTGTCGTGCATAATAATAATACAGTACAATTATATAATAGTGTCTTCAGAAAGTGTGCGTCTTATAACTCTTTATTAATTTTTTTTTTAATTTATGGAAGTACTTTGTATTTTAATTAATAAACCCAGATGATTTAAAAGGCCTTATATTACTGTATTACATCAGTTAAGTTGTAAATAAAAAAATCCATAAATAAAAAACAAACAAACTGATTATTATGTAAGTATTTTCTATTTCTATTTTCTGATGTGTGTGTTACAAAAACCTGGTATTTCTGGTTTCTCTTTAGAAGGTGTTTTTAAGTTTAGGGGTGCGATTTCGGGGGAGATGCCGTCCGATAAGAGTGTCTCAGATGCCCCAATCACACAGTTTGTAAACTGTAGGATACTGAAGAACCACAGGCTGCAATGGTAACATATGATAACCTCTGATTTATTAGCAATTATTTTATATTACAATTATACTTTTCCTAACTTAAGAAACAGTAAAGATTTACATGCATTCTCACATATTAGACTGACCTTTATCTCAGTGTTAGATGTTTTCAAAGTGATTTTGAAGGGAAATCTGTGTGTTTGTAGGGAAGACCTGTGGGTTCGTGAGGGCAAGATTCTGAACCCAGAGAAGCTGTTCTTCGATGAGAAGGGTTTTGCGGATCACAAAGTTGACTGCGGGAGTAAAATCATTGCACCTGGATTCATAGATGTACAGATAAATGGTAAACAAGACTCTGAAACCAACATAAGATTAATGTAGACAGACATAGCAGGTTGACATTGTTACATTCACCAGTTCATGTTAAAGTCCTTGCTGATGTCTTGTAATGCAAAGCTCCTCCCCTCTTTACTTCTTCATAGGTGGATATGGCATTGACTTCTCTCAGGCCAGCAGTGATATCAGAGGAGGCGTGGCTTTGGTGGCCAAAAAGATTCTAGAACATGGTGTCACTTCCTTCTGCCCCACCCTTGTCACATCTCCACCAGACATATACCACAAGGTACAATCCATACACCTATCACCGGGAATTAATCTGTTGGTATTGTGTTCTTGTGCTCATGGTTGCATTTATTTGATCAAAAATACAGTAAAAAATGGTAGTATTGTGTCCAAGGCTGTACTTATTTGATCATAAATACAGTAAAAAAATTTAATATTATGACCAGTGGTTCATGAATTTAATCAAAAATGCAAGAAAAATAGTAATATTGTGACCAAGGCTGCATTATTTAATCAGAAATACAGTGAAAGCAGTAAAACTATGACCATGGCTGCATTCATTTGATCAAAAATACAGTAAAAACAGTAATATTGTGACCAAGGCTGCATGTATTTGATCAAAAGTGCAAGAAAAAACAGTAATATTGTGACCAGGGCTGCATTTATTTGATCTAAAATACAGTAAAAATAGTAATACTGTGAGTGAGTCTGCATGTATTTGATCAGAAATACAGTAAAACAGTAATATCGCGATCAAGTCTGCATTTATTGGATCAAAATACAGTAAAAATCGTAATATTGTAACCAAGGCTGCATTAATTTGATCAGAAATACAGGAAAATAGTAATATTATGGCCAGGGCTGCATTATTTGATCAAAAATGCAAGAAAAAACAGTAATATTGTGACCAAGGCTGCATGTATTTGATCAAAAGTGCAAGAAAAAACAGTAATATTGTGACCAGGGCTGCATTTATTTGATCTAAAATACAGTAAAAATAGTAATACTGTGAGTGAGTCTGCATGTATTTGATCAGAAATACAGTAAAACAGTAATATCGCGATCAAGTCTGCATTTATTGGATCAAAATACAGTAAAAATCGTAATATTGTAACCAAGGCTGCATTAATTTGATCAGAAATACAGGAAAATAGTAATATTATGGCCAGGGCTGCATTATTTGATCAAAAATGCAAGAAAAAACTGTAATATTGTGACCAAGACTGCATTTATTTGATCAGAAATACAGTAAAAATAGTAATATTGTGAACAAGGCTGCATTTATGTAATCAAAAATACAGTAAAAATTGCAATATTATGAACAATCTTGCATAGATTTAATCAGAAATACAGTAAAAATAGTAATATTGTGATCAATGCTGCATTTATTGGATCAAAAAACAGTAAAAATAGGAATATTGCAACCAAGGCTGCATTAATTTGATCAACAACAAAAAAAAAACTATAATATTGTGACCAAGACTGCATTTATTTGATCAGAAATACAGTAAAAATAGTAATATTGTGACCAGGGCTACATTTATTTGTTGAAAAATACAGTAAAAATAGTAATATTGTAAATGAGGCTGCATTTATTTAATGAAAATTACAGTAAAAATAGCAATATTATGAACAATCCTGCATTTATTTGTTAAAAAAATACAGTAAAATATTAATATTGTGACCAAGGCTGCATTTATTTGATCTAAAATACAGTAAAAATAGTAATATTGTGACCAGGGCTACATTTATTTGTTGAAAAATACAGTAAAAATAGTAATATTGTAAATGAGGCTGCATTTATTTAATGAAAAATACAGTAAAAATAGCAATTTTATGAACAATCATGCATTTATTTAATCAATAGTACAGTAATTGTAATATTCTGACTAACACTGCATTTATTTGATCAGATATACATTAAAAATAGTAATATAGTGACCAGGGCTACATGTATTTGTTGACAAATACAGTAAAAATAGCAATATTATGAACAATCCTGCATTTATTTATTAAAAAATACAGTAAAATAATAATATTGTGACCAAGGCTGCATTTATTTGATCTAAAATACAGGACAGATAGTAATAATGTGATGAAGGCTGCATATATTTGATCAAAATTGTTTTCTATTTAAATATATTTCAAAATGTCATTTATTCCTGTGATTGCAAAGCTAAATTTTCAGCATCAGTTTTCAGTGTCACATGATCCTTCAGAAATCTTTCTAATATGCTAATTAGTTGTTTAGTTCCTAATATTACAAGTGTTGCAAAGAGTTTTGCTGCTTAATCTTTTAGCACTATAAATGTTGCTGTCTTTCTCTCCACAGGTTCTTCCTGAACTCAAAGTTCAGGATGGAGGACCTGAAGGGGCAGGAGTTGTAGGTAAGATGTACAGAGACATAGTGTGCACAAAATAAACAGACTTTGTTTACTTTATTCAAATTGTAATGTGTGTTGAGCAGGATTATTAAACTAAAACTAAACAATAAAAAAATAAACGTTAACTGAAATAAAGTACAATATAAAAACACATCCTATTTTTATTCAGTATAATCTACTATCTATCAACCAATCAGATTTGAGAACCAGAACGAACTGTTGTATAAATTTAAATAACACGTGTTGACATTTCTTTAGTTTTGTTGATATTTTATATTTTACTGCAAAAGGATTTTTTAAAATTTCTGTTATTTCAGGTATTCATCTGGAGGGACCGTTTATCAGTGAAGAGAAGAGAGGCGCTCACCCTCCTAAGTTCCTCCGCACTTTTAAAGCGGGGGGCGTGACCGACCTGATGGAGACCTATGGGCACCTGGACAATGTGGCCATGGTAACCCTTGCACCAGAACTGGCCAATAGTGCTGCAGCAATCCAGGAACTTTCAGGAAGAGGCATAACAGTGTCACTTGGTGCGTGGGCAATTTATTACTTCTAATAAATTTCTCAACTGGCTGAGCATTTCTAAAATGTTTCTGTGTCCAGGTCATTCTATGGCTGATCTCTCTCAGGCTGAAGAGGCTGTGAAGAATGGAGCCACATTCATTACACACTTATTTAATGCCATGTTGCCTGTTAGTATCTCACACACAAGCACATATATATTAATACAAAGGCATACACACACCTGTATGCGCATTCAGTAATTAACAGTTACTTCATTAGATGACATAATGTAGGTTTGTGCACACATGTACACTACCAGTCAAAAGTTTTCAAACAGTAAGATTTTTAATCTATTTTTAAGAAGTCTCTTCTGCTCACCAAGACTGCATTTATTTGATCCAAAGTACAGCAAAAACTGAAATTTTGAAATATTTTTACTAGTTAAAATAACTGCTTTCTATTTGAATTTATTTTAAAATGTAGTTTATTCCTGTGATCATAGCTACATTTTAAGCATCATTAATCCAGTCTTCAGTGTCACATGATCTTTCAAATCATGAAGACATTTAATAATAATTAGAAGAAGACATTTTTCTGAGCAGCAAATCAGAATATTAGAATGTTTTCTGAAGGATCATGTGACTGGAGTAATGATGCTAAAAAGTTCAGCTTTGAAATCACAGGATTAAATTACATTTTAAAATATATTCAAATAGAAAACTGTTATTTTAAATAGTAAAAATATTTCAACATTTTACTGTTTTTGCTTTACTTTGGATTAAATAAATGCAGGCTTGGTGAGCAGAAGAGACTTCTATAAAAAAAACATTAGAAATCTTACTGTTCAAAAACTTTTGATTGGTAGTGCATGCAGGACCATATTCCTAGTATACAATTGTAACATGCAATCAAATTGATATTTCACAAAAAAATCTAAATAATTTTCAAATATGAATATGGATCCCATGAATAATTATGCATGCCAACACACCAGGTATTTGATATTTTGTTTTGTTATAGTTTCATCACCGGGACCCAGGCATTGTGGGATTGCTCACAAGTGATCATATTCCACCAGGTCAGACGGTTTACTACGGTATGATTGCAGACGGGATACATACTCACCCTGCAGCTCTGCGCATCGCACACAGAGCTCATCCAGCAGGTATTCACTCACACAAATCTATTCATAATACTGACCATATTAGCAGATTCTCACTGCTCAGATTCTATACATTTCTTTGTAGATTCTATATCAGATATCAGAAAGTTAATCTGTGTGTGTGTGTGTGTGTGTGTGTGTGTGTGTGTGTGTTTGTGTGTGTGTGTGTGTGTGTGTGTACCTGGTATTCATCACGTTGTGGGGACCAAATGTCCCCACAAGGATAGGAATACCAGTAGATTTTGACATTGTGGGGACATTTCTCAGGCCCCCATGAGGAAACAGGCTTATAAATCATGCACAATGAGTTTTTTTGATGAAGTAAAAGTATGCACAATCTCCTGTGAGGGCTAGGTTTAGGTGTAGGGTAGGGTTAGGGCGATAGAAAATATGGTTTGTACAGTATGAAAACCATTACGCCTATGGAATGTCCCCATAAAACATGTAAACCCAACATGTGTGTGTGTGTGTGTGTGTGTGTGTGTGTGTGTGTGTGTGTGTGTGTGTGTGTGTGTGTGTGTGTGTGTGTGTGTGTGTGTGTGTGTGTGTGTGTGGCAGGGTTGGTGTTAGTCACTGATGCTGTGACAGCGATGGGTCTCCCTCCTGGTCGACACACACTTGGACAGCAGCAGATAGACATCCAGGGGCTTCACGCTTACGTTGCAGGTCTGCATCATGTATTACCTGCTTTCAGTGTTTTCTATTTAAATATATTTTAAAATGTAATTTATTCCTGTGATGCAAAGCTGAATTTTCAGCATCATTACTCCAGTCTTCAGTGTCACATAATCCTTTGGTGCTTTAATATTTTTGTGGAAAAAAAGACAGCATTTATTTGAAATAGAGATATTTTTTAACATTATAAATGTCTTTACTGTCAGTTTAATGTGTCTTTGCTCAATTAAAATATTAATTTATTTCTACAAAACATCTTACTGACCCCAAACTTTGGAATGTTCGTGTATTTTGAAAGATAAGATTTCGGAAAAGGTATTAGATGGATCTGTGTTATGTTTTATGTACTTCTGATATATTATTTTACATTTTTATTACATGTTATTTTATTGTCAAATGTTTTGCATGGTGTTATTATGTGTTTTGGTGCTACACAAGAAAAAAAATGCATAATAGCA
>NC_133361.1:22748510-22792330 GCF_049309525.1 Garra rufa
AAATGCAATCAGGAAGTGCAGTGTAGGAACAGCGACCTCAGGAGGCTGAGGGGAAACCCGCAGCCCAGAGTCATGACAGTACCCCTCCCCTACGGAACGGCTTCCAGACGTTCCCTGAGGCCGAAACAAGTCTGGAGGGAGGTGGAACGGGGGACTGGTGAAACAGGGGGAGGGATGGCGGGCCAGGCCCGTGCAGTGGAGGAACGTGAGTTGGCTTCGCCGCCAGAGGAACGCGAGCCGGCCTCGCCGCCAGAGGAACGCCAGCGGCCAGAGGAACGTGAGCTGGCATAGCCGCCAGAGGAACGTCAGCGGGCACCGCTGCCAGAGGAACACGAGCCGGCATAGCCGCCAGAGGAATGTGAGCTGGCATAGCCGCCAGAGGAACGCCAGCAGTCACCGCCGCGTCCGGCACAGAGAAAGCGGTCACCGCCGCATCAGGAACAGAGAGAGCGGTCACCGCCGCGTCAGGAACAGAGAGATCGGTCACCGCCGCGTCAGGAACAGAGAGCGCGGTCACCGCCGCGTCAGGAACAGAGAGAGCGGTCACCGCCGCGTCCGGAACAGAGAGAGCGGTCACCACCGCGTCAGGAACAGAGAGAGCGGTCACCGCCGCGTCAGGAACAGAGAGAGCGGTCACCGCCGCGTCAGGAACAGAGAGAGCGGTCACCGCCGCGTCAGGAACAGAGAGAGCGGTCACCACCGCGTCAGGAACAGAGAGAGCGGTCACCACCGCGTCAGGAACAGAGAGATCGGTCACCGCCGCGTCAGGAACAGAGAGATCGGTCACCGCCGCGTCAGGAACAGAGAGCGCGGTCACCGCCGCGTCAGGAACAGAGAGAGCGGTCACCGCCGCGTCCGGAACAGAGAGAGCGGTCACCACCGCGTCAGGAACAGAGAGAGCGGTCACCGCCGCGTCAGGAACAGAGAGAGCGGTCACCGCCGCGTCAGGAACAGAGAGAGCGGTCACCGCCGCGTCAGGAACAGAGAGAGCGGTCACCGCCGCGTCCGGAACAGAGAGAGCGGTCACCACCGCGTCAGGAACCGAGAGAGCGGTCACCGCCGCGTCAGGAACAGAGAGAGCGGTCACCGCCGCGTCAGGAACAGAGAGAGCGGTCACCGCCGCGTCAGGAACAGAGAGCGCGGTCACCGCCGCGTCCGGAACAGAGAGCGCGGTCACCGCCGCGTCCGGAAGTGAGAGAGCGGTCACCGCCGCGTCCGGAACAGAGAGAACGGTCACCGCCGCGTCCGGAACAGAGAGAACGGTCACCGCCGCGTCCGGAACAGAGAGCGCGGTCACCGCCGCGTCAGGAACAGAGAGAGCGGTCACCGCCGCGTCAGGAACAGAGAGCGCGGTCACCGCCGCGTCAGGAACAGAGAGCGCGGTCACCGCCGCGTCAGGAACAGAGAGAGCGGTCACCGCCGCGTCAGGAACAGAGAGAGCGGTCACCGCCGCGTCAGGAACAGAGAGCGCGGTCACCGCCGCGTCCGGAACAGAGAGAACGGTCACCGCCGCGTCCGGAACAGAGGGAACGGTCACCGCCGCGTCCGGAACAGAGAGCGCGGTCACCGCCGCGTCCGGAACAGAGAGCGCGGTCACCGCCGCGTCCGGAACAGAGAGCGCGGTCACCGCCGCGTCCGGAACAGAGAGAACGGTCACCGCCGCGTCAGGAACAGAGAGCGCGGTCACCGCCGCGTCAGGAACAGAGAGCGCGGTCACCGCCGCGTCAGGAACAGAGAGAGCGGTCACCGCCGCGTCAGGAACAGAGAGAGCGGTCACCGCCGCGTCAGGAACAGAGAGCGCGGTCACCGCCGCGTCCGGAACAGAGAGAACGGTCACCGCCGCGTCCGGAACAGAGGGAACGGTCACCGCCGCGTCCGGAACAGAGAGCGCGGTCACCGCCGCGTCCGGAACAGAGAGCGCGGTCACCGCCGCGTCCGGAACAGAGAGCGCGGTCACCGCCGCGTCCGGAACAGAGAGAACGGTCACCGCCGCGTCAGGGACAGAGAACGCGGTCACCGCCGCGTCAGGAACAGAGAGAACGGTCACCGCCACGTCCGGAACAGAGAGAACGGTCACCGCCGCGTCAGGAACAGAGAGCGCGGTCACCGCCGCGTCAGGAACAGAGGGCGTGGTCACCTGCGCGTCAGGAACTGAGACAACGGACACCACCGTCTCCCCGCGGAGGAGCCTCTCCGCCCCCACCGCAAAGCAGGGACGCATCCGTGCAGTCTCGGCCCTACGAGCGTCCATCTCAGCCAGGCAGGCGTAGATGAACTCGAAGCGAGTAGCCGACGCCGCCTCAAAAGACATTCCCGCCGTATCGGGAACAGAGCGGGTGGTCGCCGCCCCCAAACGCACGTCCGCCGCCGCCAAACGGGGAAGCTTCGCCTCCCCGAAAAAAATCCTCCCCGCTGGACCCATCTTGGATGGCTGCATTCTGTCACGTGAATAATGGGAGATCTGGGTCCAGATGCAGGTGAGGAGATATTTAATAATAAAACAATAAACAAACAAACAAAAGGCCAACACGGCACAAAACTAATAAACTTTAAACACAAAAACTGAACAAAACAAGAAACACGATCTAGAGCACGGGTCAGGATAATCAAGAACACAGAGTCAGACATCCAGAGACATAAGACAATGCAGCCATGAAGCAGGAGTGAAAGGTGAGAGTTTTTAAAGACCAGATAATAGTGAACAGATGTGAGTGAATCAGTGCTAATGACAAAGACAGGTGAATGCAATCAGGAAGTGCAGTGTAGGAACAGCGACCTCAGGAGGCTGAGGAGAAACCCGCAGCCCAGAGTCATGACAGTTTTTGTATAGTGACTGCTTAAGAAAATGTTAAATTATTGTAAATGATGTATTAAATTAAATTGGTACTCTTAATGGTGCCATGAATATAGCCATTGTTGCTGATATGGCGTTAATGTAGTAATAAGTCAGGGTTGCCAGGTTTTAACGCACAAATTGCTACCAGTCCGAAACTAGCCCAATCGTATTTCGAGGGTGGTCCCAGGTAAAAATCGCATTTCGGACATTTTTTGACAAGATTTCCCTGTTTAAATCTGCATTCCAGAGGATAAATATCACATTATTGACATTGCTTCAAGCCGGACATGATAAACAACCCGCGGAAACAGTGGGAAAACACTGATCTGGCAACACTGCAATAAGTTAAAGGAGTAGTTCACTTTCAGAACAAAAATTTACAGATAGTGTACTCACCCCTTTGTCATCCAAGATGTTCATGTCTTTCTTTCTTCAGTCGTAAAGAAATTATGTCATCAGGAATTTCTTTCCATATAATGGACTTCTATGGTGCCCCCGAGTTTAAACTTCCAAAATGCAGTTTAAATGCAGCTTCAAAGGGCTCTAAATGATCCCAGCCGAGGAAGAATGGTCTTATCTAGTGAAAGGATTGGTTATTTTCTAAAAACATTTACAACTTATATACTTTTTAATCTTAAACACTCATCTTGCCTAGCTCTGTGTGAACTCTGTGTATTCCAGTTAATGAGAGTTAGGGTATGTCAAAAAACTCCCATAACATTTTCTCCTCCAACTTTAAAATTGTTCTACATCGCTGCAGAAGTGCAGTGTTTACAAAGTGAATGTGCAAATAAGATCAAACACCCTTTACAAAAAAAAGGTAAAACAGCGATGTAGGACGATTTTGAAGTTGGAGGAGAAAATGAGATGGGAGATTTTCGATATACCCTAACTGTCATGAACCGGAATACACAGAGTACACACAGAGCTAGACAAGACAAGCATTTGAGGCTAAAAAGTACATAAATTGTATTTTTTTTTATTTTTATTTTTTTGGAAAATAACCAATCGTTTTGCTAGATGAGACCCTTTTTTCCTCAGCTGTGATCGTTTAGTGCCCTTTGAAGCTGCATTTTGGAAGTTCAAACTCGGGGGCACCATAGAAGACTATTATATGGAGAGAAATCCTGAAATGTTTTCCTCAAAAAAAAAACATACATTTCTTTACGACTGCAGAAAGAAAGACATAAACATCTTGGATGACAAGGGGGTGAGTACATTTTCTGTTATTTTTGTTCCGAAAGTGTACTACTCCTTTAAACAATAGGTATTTGCCCTACTCACTTCGACTTCTGGAAGGGTCCTTCGTGAAGGGATTAAGTTGCTAACTTTTATTTTGAAACGTCCCTATAAATGGCGTCCACTTCCCAAAGTGCATTTGAAGGGCGCAAAAAGGCCATTTGGAATTCGCCCAATATCTGATTTTGTTATATATTCTGTTTATTATTCAGAGGTTGTAAGAATTTCTATTTTTTTCTACTTTATATTTGTGTTAAATACCAATATAACTATGTAAATATAATAAAACGCGTATTTAATTTAGCTATGGCGGTAGGAACCAATGTGCTCGGTGTGAAATCCAACACGGTCAATAAACACAGCCGTGGCGCTGTCATTGGTCTGTGCTGCTGTTCAACTGTAGTTATGAAGGGAACATAAGGAGGTGTCCTCTAACATCACACTGCTGCTATGCACTCATAAGAAAACAACACAAAAACATATTCTACAGAGGAACTCGGTGCACTCTAATGTGCACACAAAAAAGGTATGTTTACGTTGTCGCTCATCTATACTTTTAGTACATGTAATGTTAGCGCAATGCTGGCTGTATCTCAAATCATAAAGAGCTGCTTTCCAAGACAACATTTTTGGGCATCATAAATACGTCCTAGACGAAACTCCTTGATTGGCAGCTCAATAGATTTTATAACGCAGCCTCTTGCTGTTATGTTTAGTGGGTGGGTTTATATTTTTAACATAATAAATATGTGACCCTGGACCACAAGGGTCAGTTTTATGAAACATCATCTGAAAGATGAATTAATAAGCTTTCCATTGATTTGTGGTTTGTTATGATATGACAATATTTGGCATACAACTATTTAGAAATCTTGAATCTAAGGGGAAAATTGCCTTTAAAGTTGTGCAAATGATGTTCTTAGCAATGCATATTACTAATAAAAATTTTTAGTTTTGATATATTTACTTTAGGACATTTTCAAAATGTCTTTGTGGAATGTGATCTTTACTTAATATCCTACTGATGTTTGGCGTAAAAGAAAAATTTATAATTTTGACCCATACAGTGTATTTTTGACTATTGCTATAAAAATACCCATGCTATTTATGACTGGTTTTGTGGTCCAGGGTCACATATAAAATAACAAAAATGTTCTATTAGATTTTATATAATGCTTTTTAACTATTTAGTTTATTTAATTGTATTGTGCTGTAGTTGTTATTCATTCAGTTTAGTCATATTGATTTTTTTTATTATGTGTTTTATTTAATTTTATCCCACTGTTCAACTTTTGTTTGCAAAAATATTCTATTCTCTTCTTTGGTTCTGCTTTTCTGTGCAAAAATATTTTATTTTATTCTTCTACAATTTTGTTTGCTAAAATGTTCTATTCTGTTCTTCTACAAATTTGTTTGCAAAAATAATTTATTTTATTCTATTCTTCTACAAATTTGTTTGCAAAAATATTCTCTGTTACACTGAAGTCATCCTTTAGTCACATTCATAAATGCTTTTCACCCCAGTGCGCAGGCTGTGGCAGTGTTTCTGTCGTCTGATCTGAGCAGGAATGGTGGGTTATGATCCAAGCTCTCCTGCCGCGGCTCTCGCCCCAGAGGAAGCTGCTCTGGCTGGGTCAGCAGCGGGCATGGTCACCCGTGCCCTCATCAGCCCTCTGGATGTCATCAAAATCAGGTTTCAGGTAAGAACTTTCATTTCTCTTGAGTTTCCAAATGGGTTTTCTGCACATAATAATGAAACTATTAATACATTCACCTTAAACTGTTTTCTTAACAATGTATTCTCTATTCTAGAACATCTGATTCATATAATTATCATCATGCCTTAAACATGAGTCATGCTTTCCTGTGGAATTTTAGCACCACTCCCAAATGCACAGCTGTACTGAGCATGCTCAGTTCAGAGAAGCCTGTTTAAACTGGTTACAAATGCAATCCACAAGATGCAGTCAGTGAGCTGTTTTCTATTTGAATTAGTTTCTGTGGTTTCTCTATCATAGCAACTGATGGTCAGGCCTCAAGGTGGCAGTGTTGCACTTTTAGACTTTCAAATCTTCCCATTCAAACAAATCTGCTTTTTATTGTGATATAGCAGGATCACAATATGATGTTGACTGTTTTGTGTGTGTTGTTCCCACAGTTGCAGATCGAGAAGGTGTCCTGGAGGAATCGTCAGGGGAAGTACTGGGGTTTATGGCAGGCCACACGCTGTATAATGACTGAAGAAGGACTTCCTGCTTTCTGGAAGGGTCACATTCCTGCCCAGCTGCTGTCTGTGTGTTATGGGGCAGTTCAGGTACTTGGAGATAAATAATATGTATTTACTGTGTGTGTGTGTGTGTGTGTGTGTGTGTGTGTGTGTGTGTGTATATATATATATATATATACACAGTATCAGAATCATTTTCCTATTTAATTATTAAGCCACATAAAAGAGCTTTTAACCTTAAATTGAACTTGTGAATTTGTAATTGAATTTGTAAACTTACCCTATTGTAATGGTTGAAAAAGATTCCTTTCTGTTCTATTGTTTAGGACTTTGTTTGCGAAAATATTCTATTCTATTCTATTCTATTCTATTCTATTCTATTCTATTCTATTCTATTCTATTCTATTCTATTCTATTCAGTTCTATTCAGTTCTGTTCTGTTCTATTTAGGCTTCCAAAGGGGTGGAAAATGTCTAGTCAATTTCTGGAAACTTTCTAAAGAATTTAAAGAATCTAACGAAAATTTGTCCTTGAAAGTTTCCAAAATGTACTGGAAACTTTCCACATTTTTGCACCCCAATTCTATTCTATTTTATTCAAATTCTATTCTTCTACACTTTTGTTTGCAAAATATTTTATTCTGTTTTATCATATTCTATTTAATTCCTCTACTCTTTTGTTTGCAAAAATATTCTATTCTATTTTATTCTATTCTTCACCGATTTAGTTTGAAAATGAAATTATAATAATATTCTATTCTGTTTTATTTTATTCTGCTCTACTTTTGTTTGCACAAATATTCTGTTCTATTTTATTATCTTCCAAACTTTTGTTTGTAAAAATATTCTGTTCTATTCTGTTATATTGCTCTACTTTTGTTTGCAAAATATCCTGTTGTATTTTGTTCATATTCTATTCTTCTACTCTTTCATTTGCAAAAATATTCTATTCTTTTCTATTTTTCTACAATTTTGTTAGCAAAAATATTCTATTCTATTCTTTAATAAATTTGCTAGCAAAAATATTTTATTCTATTCTACACTTTTGTTAGCAAAAATATTCTATTCTACAATTTTATTTGTAAAATATTCTATTCTATAATTTTTCTAATTTGTTTGAAAAATATTCTATTCTATTCTATTTTTCTACAATTTTCTTTGCAAAAATATTCTGTTCTATTCTATTCTTCTACTAAATTGTTTGCAAAAAATATTCTATTCCATTCTATTTTTCTAAATTTCTTGCAAAAACATTCTATTGTATTCTTCTACATTTTTGCAAAAATATTCTATTCATTCTATTTTTCTACATTTTTTTGCAAAAATATTTTATTCAATTCTTCTACTAATTTGTTTGCAAAATATTCTATTCAATTTTATTCTATTCTTCTACAATTTTGTTTGCAAAATAATTTATTCTGTTCTTCAGTTTTGTTTGCAAAAATATTCAGTCCTATTTTATTTTATTCTTTTCTATTCTATTATTTTGTTGACATAAATAAAGATAAGTCCTGATCAGTTATTTTAGTATTAATTATATACAATTATAGTATTTATTTGTATTTTGATTTAGCTTTTATTTTTATTTTTTCAGCTCCAATGTTTTAATGATTTCAGTATGTGCTTTAATTTTTATTTGTTTTATATTTTTAATAGAGCTCTCATTTATTTTATTTCAGTGTTTTATTAATATTTTGAATTGCTTTTACATAAAAAATATGTATATATATATATATATTATTATTATTATTATTTAATTGATTGTGTGATTTTTATTTTTTTCTTTATTTGTTTTATTCGATTTCTAATTTATCTTTCTAATCTTTTTTCAGTTTTAGCCATTTTAATAAATGTAAACATTTATTTCAGTTATGTTGTCAGGGTATTCTAATTGATTTTTGTTTCAGTTTTAGTTTTAGTCATTTTAGAAGTTTTTTGTCATTAATTAAAATAAAAGATTCTATATGATTTTAATCATTACTATTGTTGTTACTTGTGTGTTTTGTATGATTACTTCTTGAGAAAGTGTTTTGTAAATGATGTATTGAAATGGTACTGTTAATGTTGCCATGAATATGGCCATTGTTGCTGATGTGGCATTAAAACATAATGTAGCAATAAATTAATTAATATTTGACTTTGTTATATTCTGTTTAAACTTATTCTACTTGTAGGTTATCCTATTTAGTACTTTATATATATTCAGATCAATTGTATGGACACCCTTTACACAATTGTAGATATCTAATTTTCTTAAACCTCACTGTTTCTGTTTGTGTGTTTTGTCCTAGTTTGCGAGTTTCGAAGCTTTAACAGAGGTGGTCCATAAGAAGACGCCCTATAACAGCCAGACACCAGGAGTGCACTTCATCTGTGGTGGATTGGCCGCCTGCTCCGCCACAGTCGCCTGCCAGCCGCTGGATACCCTCCGCACACGCTTCGCTGCTCAGGGCGAACCCAAGGTCAGGGGCCAAACCTCCTTCAGGAGTGTGATATTACGTGTTACTAAATCATTTTAATAACGTTCTGTGTCGGAATGCATCTAAAAAGGTATCCTACCTGATCCCATGACAAAAACGTATCAAAACCAACGTCACATAAAACATACCATATGTACGTTCATCTGTTCTGGGGAAAAATCTGAACACTCTTTAAGGGCCACCCAGTGGACGTTTCACTGAATATGTCACGAAATGTACATGGCGGTTTTACATCTTGCAAAAAAAGTTCTCACAGGTACGTTTTCATCATGAGATCAGGTTGAATGTATCATATTTCACTTTTTGGTAATCTCTAACGAAACCCACGACTGAAAGGTTTTCTCATATGTACAGATATATCGTAACCTCAGACATGCTGTAGCCACAATGTTTCGCACAGAGGGGCCCTTCACCTTCTACAAGGGCCTCACACCCACCGTAGTGGCCGTGTTTCCATACGCAGGTCTGCAGTTTTTCTCTTATAATATCCTGAAGAAACTTCTGGAGCCCAAGGACACCAAATCTAGAGGTCAGAGCATGCTTTTTAAACTGTTATTTCACTATCACGATTATTTTGGTCAATATTTGTCATAATCATATGATTACTTGCTTTTGATATTTTATTTGGACCAATTATTATTGCCTCGTTGCTGTTATATATGTGTTTTAAGTCATTTTACAATCTATTCTGCCCTCCAAAGGCAAAGCGCAGTAACTACGCATTTGGTCAAAATTGAGTTAAGGCTTAAAATGGACTTTGTGACAACTGTTTTGTCTTGTGGCAAAGTCTCCTGGGTCAATTTTGTCTCGTTTCAGAGAAAGGAGAGCGTCAACATGTTTGACTAGCTGTTGTAAAAACTTTAAAGGCATTTTTCTCAGTTTCAGAGTTGTCGTAGTTACTGCACTTTGCCTTTGGAGGTAAGTATTGTTCACTTAGATCTGTTTTTATTACCACAAAACAATTAGCCAATAACTCGATTAATTGTCAGAATAATTGACCAGTTACTCAAAATAATCGTTAGTGACAGCCCTAATATTTATTAATATTTTAAATTAGCTTATATTAATTTATACAAACTTCTTTTTTTTCTTATTCAGCTAATGAGCTTTTAATTGAATATTTTCCGTTTTTATTTTTGTTAAAAAGTTTTAGTGATTTCACTATTTGTGTTTTTACATTTTCTTGAGTTTTTATTTATTCATTTTATTAAGCTATACATTTTTTATTTCATTTTTGGTCATTTTAGTACTTTAACATAAACTTTATTTTTGTTGTTGTTTTCAATTACATTTTTAAATGTAAGTTTTCATCTAATATTGATATTTTATATATATTTTAGCTGTATTTCAAGTACCTGTATTAGTTGACAATATCAATTTTTTTTAAAGTGCATGAATCAACATTGAATTTAAACTTGCTTTTCTGTCGTGATGTTAATGTTGCTGTGGTATCTCATCTGTTTCTAGGAGGCTTATACAGTCTGATCAGTGGTAGTTGTGCTGGAGTCATCAGTAAAACCATCACGTATCCGTTTGACCTGATTAAAAAGAGACTTCAAGTGGGTGGATTTGAAGAAGCCCGGATGAAGTTTGGGCAGGTGGGTGGAACAGTGTGGTGGTTAAAGATCTAAGCTGCTAACCAAAAACACTGTGGGTTCAAACCAAACAGGGACTGATTATTCTTTTTATAATAACTATTTCTGCTTGCTAAGCTGACATCAGTGAAACTGTTGTTAAAAGGGTCATCGGATGCAAAACTCACTTTTACATGTTGTTTGAACATTAATGTGTTTTGGCAGTTTGTGTGCACAACTACCCTACAATGATAAAAATCCATCCAGTGGTATTTGTTTAATCTTTAAAAGTAATATCCTTTTTTAAAATCAGGTCATTCTCAGCTTCTTGTCATTGTGACTGCACACTGACAGAGGCCACTCCCACAATAGTTGATTGACATGAGCGCCTTAGACCCGCCTTCACTGAGCTGGAACAGTCCAACTCCGATCGCCATTGTGTGACTCAGATGCAGAGGAAGACAAACATGTCTCTAATTGAGCATTTGAGGTGTTCTGTTGTTGGATGTAATAATGAACATAGCAGTCATCATTTACTTCTGACATCTGAGCCACTGACGATGCAGAAGATAACATTACTTTCGTTTTTCAAAAGGAAAGCACCGATCCCGATCTACATATGCGGTTATGTTTGTGCGAATCGTCCCTGATGCAGCTCCACCCACAGCAGAAGTGAGAATAAGGGTTTTTTATGCATCTTTTCAAATGGCCTTTCTTAATAATGTGCTTGTTGGCAATTTTCGCCATTAAACATGGCTAAAGTAAACATTACAGCTCATCATCCCACATCAGAGAGGGCTGGGGCGAGCAGAGCTCATTTGCATTTAAAGGGACCATGCAATAAAATTAGTTGATTTTTTGCAGAGCTGATTTTGAAAAGGTAAAAGGGTGTTTTTTACACTACTATTGAGAATTTTTAACCAAAGTATATCATAGACTTATTATTAAGACCCAAAAGAAACATATGAACTTGTGGAAATTGGGCATCTAATGACCCCTTTAATATGTAAACCTTAAGCACTACACTTCTGTTGTTTTATACCTGTAGATTGTAAATTTCTGACCTAAATACACTTTTCATTGATAATTTTAGATTTGTAAGATGCTGAAGATGTATTCAAAATATATTCAAACAGAATTTTTTTTTTTTTAAAGGGGTCATCGGATGCCCATTTTCCACAAGTTCATATGATTCTTTAGGGTCTTAATGAAAAGTCTGTAATATACTTTGCCCCGCTCCTCTCTGCTGAGGAATTACGAGCTGTAATGTTTACTTCAGCCACATTTAGCCGTGTTTAGCTGCATTTAGCCGCGTTTGCCAACAAGCACATTATTAAGAAAGGCCATTTGCAAAGATGCATAAAAAAACCCTTATACTCACTTCTGCTGTGGGTGAAGCTGCATCAGGAGCGATTTGCACGAACATACATGCATATGTAGATCGGGATCGGTACTTTCCTTTGAAAAACGAAAGTAAAGTTGTCCCCTGCCTCTTAAGCGGCTATGTTATTATTATTATTACATCCAACAACAGAACACCTCAATCGCTCAATTAGAGTCTTCTTCTGCACCTGAGTCACAAAATGGCGATCAGATTTGGACTGTTTCAGCTCGGTGAGGGCGGGTCTAAGGTAAGGCGCTCATGTCAATCAACTTTTGTGGGAGTGGCCTCTGTCAGTGTGCAGTCACAACGACAAGAAGCTGAGAATGACCTGATTCTAAAAAAGGATATTACTTTTAAAGATTAAAAAAAATACCACTGGGTTGGTTTTATATCATTGTAGGGTGGTTGTGCACACAAACTACCAACACGCATTCATGTACAAACAACATGTAAAAGTGAGTTTTGCATCCGATGACCCCTTTAAATAGTAAAAATATTACACAAAATGACTGTTTTAAATGATTTTTTGTCAAATAAATGCAGCCTTGGTGAACATAATAAGAGATTTCTTAAGTGCATGTTCATCTATTTCACAAATGAATCTTCATTTCTTGTGTTTTCGGTGCAGGTGCGGACGTATCATGGATTTGTGGACTGTGTGGTGAGGATTGGCAAAGAGGAAGGGCTCCGGGGTTTTTTTAAGGGCCTTTCCCCCAGTCTCCTGAAGGCTGCTGTGTCCACAGGCTTCACCTTCTTCTGGTACGAGTTCTTCATCAATACTATTGTCAGCCTCAAGAACAGTTAGTGAGCAATGAGAGAAGCCTTACAGACATCCTCGAGAGATGGGACGCAACATTTGTTTTATGGTGTGTAGATGTACATAAAATGAATGTAAGAGGGACCAGTAGCTGCTCTCAAAACACAGGCACTGAGTCAGGAGATATTTGTACCTCTGACTCGCTCCACTAAAGCCTTGAACCGAACAATCAGCTGAGAAGTATGTGTTTACGTCTAACTCAACTGGAGACTTGAAACCATCGTTACATATATTTAGATTTTAGGTTTTGTCATGATGCCTTTGTGTTTTGGTTTGCACTCTGCATTAGGATCTGTTTTATTGTTTTTAAACATAACACTGGAAATCAGAATGTTTTTTGTGGTTTTGCATTTCAAAAACATTTAAACTTTATATTCCGTATGGTGCATGAACTATTCAGTCATCTGGTTTCTACAAGTTTCATTTCAGGTTTTATTGTGTGTTTTATGTCATTGTTAAGGTTTTTAAATGGCAAATGGTCAAATATTTTATCGATTACATATTAACGGCTTTATCTTTGCCCATATTTATGTATTTTTTAATTGTACTTTCTAACTGACTCTCTTTTATAGTGGTTTTACTTTTACCATACTGGTTTTACCCGTGTCCACGTACAAAAAATGGATCTCTATTGTATTACGAAGATGTATGGCAAACAAATGGGTGATGTGTAAGATAAAAGCAACTATTTTTCTAATAAAATTATTTTATTTTGATTTTCTTTGTTGTCCTGTTCTTTTATGTTTGGAGAATGAATTATATGTTTCCTACTTTTATCATTATGTGCTTTTTACATTTCTTTTTTTTTTTAGTATTTATGTATTTAGCTTCCTTTTATATTTTTTTAATTTTGGTATTTTTTTTTTAGAACTTTAACAAAATCTTAATTAGGATTTTTAAGTGTACATTTTTCCATCTAATATTTATATTTTGTCAGCTGTATTTCAAGTACCAGAAACTATTTTTGAATCGTTTTGATAGTATTATTCTTTTTATACATAACACTGGAAATCTGAAGGTTTACACTTCGTTAAACTTTTGCATTTTTGCAGTTTTGCATTTCAAAAACATTTAAACTATATACTCAATATGGTGCATGAACTATTCAGTCAATTGGTTTCTAAAAATCATTTGATTTCAGGTTTTATGTTGTGTTCTTTAATGCGTTTTATGTCGTTGTTAAGGTTTTTAAATGGTGAATAGTCAAATACTGTATGGATTGCATTTTTTTTAAATGTTATTTTCCATATTATCTGATAGAGAAAGATTGTTTGAAACAGTTACTCTTGCTTGCTTTATGCCCATGTGTATGTATTTGTTTTATTATCTTTCTCACTGATATTAGCCAAAACAAAAAAAATCTCTTCTGAGGATCATAGTACTGGTAAAAAAAAAAAAAGTTGTGTCCATGTACAAAACACTTAAATACAATATTACAAAAATGTATGGCAAACAAATGGGTGACACGCAAGATAAAAAGCAACTATTTTTCCAATAAAATTTAGATTTTCTTTGTCGTCTCATCCTGCTTTTATGTCTGGAGAATTAATTATTGCAAAGAATGTTTTCTAATTATTAAATCATCTTTAGTTGCATTCAAATTTTTCAAGTTAAAATGCCAAAAAATAAAACGAACCTTTGTCAATGTTGATAATAATAACAAAATCCACACAAATTGTAAAAAAAATATATAATGTTTTACTTTTATTCTCTTATTAATTATCTTTTCAGATTAAATCAGCAAGGTAAACCTTTAGCATTTCTTCATTTTTTGACAATGCTTAAAATGGATTAAGATTAAAAACCACGAAATAATCTGATTTCTACCATTTTTATGTGTTTTATGTCATTGTAAAGGTTTTTAAATGGTGAATGGTCAAATTTTTTAGGGATTGCATTTTTTTAAACCTTGTGTGTTCAAAAAAAAAAGTTACACATAGGTGCAAAATGGAAAAAATGTCCATGTCCAAGAACTGCCATAAAATATGATTTATTAATATTTTTTTCCACTTTCACTGATGTCAATTTTTTGACCAGCATCTGTTCTGTCCATAGATACCAAACATTCAATAATTTTCAGAATTGTAACCCTTTAAATGCTGGTTTGTTTACATAATACCACATGTGTTTTTTTGTGAAAAAATTAAAAATAGTAGTTAATTTCCATATACTAAATGATAAGCAGAATTTTTTTCTTTGCTTATTAGCTTCTTGGGTGTGTCAGTAAAGAACAACAACATAAATTTTGAGGCATTTATATTTTTATTTAGTGTCAGATTTAAAAAAAAAAAAGCTAACACTTAGGTCCGTAATGCACAAAAATGTCCATGTCAAAAAACTGTCATAGAAATGTTATATATTAATATGTTTTTCTACTTTCACTGACTGTTGTTTTTTTATCAGCATCTCTTCTATTCATAATTACCAAACATTCATTCATTTTCAGAATTGTAATGCTTTAAAAGCTGGTTTCTTTACATAATGCTCACTGTCAGTGGGCAACACCAGCAACAGAACTTCTTCTGCTGAGTAACATCTCTTCATCTTGCAAGCAATGAAATGATCAAGCCCTCAAGCACCAAATATGTATAGGTTTTGCTTAACTCAAACTTTGTATAAAATCTACCAGACTAAACAATCAGCATTTTCTTGTGGTGAAAACAAAAACAATGTGTTTAGGGGCTTCTGAACTTCTACATCAAATTCAAGCTCACCTTTTATCTCTGTACAAAAACAATAACAAATAAAAAAAAGTGCAATCAAGGATTAAGATGTGTGTTTGGGTGAAAAAGAAAAATCCTCAAAGCTCATTAACCTTCTTTGACCTTATTCATAGTTTTGACATGGCCCTATGACCCTGCCAAGGGTGGGACTCATATACATGGAGTGGGATTTTTGATTGCCAGTACAATATCATTTCTTTCAAACTAATTACACCCATAAAATTTTCAGTGAACACATGCAAACCACACTCAGACATCCTTACCAACATAGCCACACAATTATAGCTGCATTATTTTTCCAATTGACTCTATAATAGACTTTAATATGCATAAGCAGAAAACACAAAAAAGCGAGTATTTCTTTTATATGCCAAATTTGAAAAAATGGCACAATCTAGTAAAAAATGGTAAAAATTTAAAATTTGAAGCCTTGCCGATAAAATGGAAGCCTATTAGCAAATATTGCATCATTTTATAGTCAAATGGCCCTGGGTTAAAAAATTGCAGTTTTAATTGGTTTCAATGTGGACATTTTTGTCCTTAAGGTCCTGAGTGTGAGTATTTTTTGTACAGAGGGTAAAATTGATTTTCTGAAAGAAATGAGGGTGAAATATTAAAATTTCAATAAAAATACACACCTGAGCCTTATGCAGTTGGCATTAACACAGACACACTTTATAACAAAAAACAAAACTGAAATGTCCATAAGGTCGCACAAGGGTTACAGTAAATGTTATGTTCCATATTAACGAATAGTGAAAGATTGTTTGGATCAGTCTGGCTTTATTTATGCCCATTTATGTATTTTTATTGTACTTTCTCACTGACTTACTTCCATGGTGTTACTTTTACCATACTGGTTTTAACTGTGTCCACATGTACAAAAATATTACTAAAATGGATGACATGTAAGATAAAAGCAACTATTTTTTCCAATAAGACTATTTTATTTTGATTTTCTTTGTTGTCCTGTCCTGCTTTTATGTTTGGAGAATGGATTATTGCAAAGATTGTTTCCTAATAGTTACAATTAAAATGCCAAACATAAAACAAACCTTTGTCTATGTTAATTGAATGTCAATGTTAATTAATAGCAAAACACATACACATTGTAAAAATGCTATTTTTATTTTAAATGATCTTAATTATCTTTTCAGATTAAATCAGCAGGATACACTTTAACAATGCATAAACTGGATTTATGAAAACAGCTCCCTGCAAACAAGCCAGCACTGGCCCTTTACGGGCCCACTTAGGGCTAGCCTAAGGGCCCCCAGCGGGCTGCCAGCGCAGGGCCCATGAGAATTTGCTCATTGGCAAAACGTTGGCCCCTTAGCGCTGGCCCTGCACGGGCAGCCCTCGTTTAGCCCCTAGGAAGCCCTCACTAAGCCCTCACAGGGCCCGCACTATTAATTTACAACAATAAATCTGTTTCACTACTTTTCAGCTACTATAACTTATTCTATACATCTGAAATGGATGCAGTCACCACATAACTAATGTCTGAATTGTCAAAAAATGTACAGTAGTCAAAGGGATTTCAAATCAATGTATTTATTAATTACAAAATATAAAACATTCAATTCAGGTCAATAAAGATAATTTAACACGCTGAAAGGCACTAAAAATGTTCTATACATATATAAAATAATTCAAATCAATGTATTTATTAATTACAAAATATAAAACATTCAATTCAGGTTAATACAGGTTAATAAAGATAATTTAACACTCTGAAAGGGACTAGAAATTCTCTATACAAATATAAAATAATAAATAAACAAAAATAAAAATACTGGTAACACTTTATAATAAAGTTCAGTTGCAAGTCATGTAAGTGGTTAGTTAATGATGAACTAATCATTTACAAAACATTCATAAATGATTAGCAAGTGATATACTAATATTTTCGTATGCTTTGTAAATTCCATTGCAAGTCATTTACTAGTGATTAGTAAATGATTAACTAATTATTTATGAAACATGACTATGCGTTCATAAATGATTAAAAAGTGATATGTTAATTATTGTATGTATGTTTTGTAGATTCAGGTTAAGTCGTTTACATTTGATTAATGATTAGCTAATCAAAGCATATGCGTTTCATAAATATTTAATAAATTATTTTTTTGTATGTATGTAGCAATTAGAGGGAGCAGAAAGTGTTGTAAATGCCTTAAATACACTAACATATAATTTGTAACAGGTAAGTTACAGTTATCAACACAATGATGTGTAAAGCATGTATAAAGCATTTTCAACACTTTCTGCATCCCCTAATCTAGTGTAAACTATTCATCACTTGTAAATATGTTACACATCATTCGTAGATTACCACTTCAAGAATCAATAAGGCATAAGATCAACGAATCGTACCCATGAATGATGTGTAACACATTTACAAGTGATGAACAGTTAACACTTTAGATTTAGGGGATGCAGAAAGTGTTGTAAATGATTTATTCATGCGTTTACACATCGTCTATAACAGGCGTTGAACACTAGTGTGTAGTTAGTGTAGAGTGTGTACGACAGCTGTCTTCTCTGAAACACATGGAGTCTTTAACCACTGTGCACCTGATGTGAGCAAAACATACACAAAAATGTAACAATTTATTAAACATTTATGAAACGCAGTCTTGTTTTGTAAATGATTAGTAATCATTAACTAATCAAATGTACTGTATATGAAATAACTAAATCGAAAAAACATACATAAAACAATGAACATATCACATAAATGAATATTGGAAAGTACAGAATTGTACTCTGAAGGCACATTTCGTAACGCAAAGTAAACGGCCCCCATTTTATGAATCTTAGTTTTTGATCCAAGAGGATTTGTTGTTTCCAAATCATCAAAGTATAACTGAATTTGTAATGCATTGGGATGGTTTCGGTGAATAGGATGTTTAGAATAATGAACACCATCACAATAATCATATATATACTCAAAAATGGAAAAATCAGAGTAAAGTTGGCTTGAATACTGAAGATTGCCCAGCCAGAAGAATTTGAAAAGTCTGTCTACAGCACAGGTCAGGCTTTCAAGATCAAGTGGAAGGGCAAAAGAATCATTCTTTGCCACAATTACGTACTGGGCTCCATGTCCTAGAGAACCGATGGAAACCAACTGCGACTGGGCTGACTTCAGGGACCGTTTCATGGATTCACTGAGCAAGGTCGTCACATTGGTACCAGCCTACAGAAATCAAACAAAGAAAAGCATCAGAAAATGTTGCTGCATGAGAGGCAATGTTGTTTATCACAAGCTAACACAGTAAAAAAACAAAAAAAAAGCATACCGGCACTTGCTCCAACAGGTCCGAGACTGCAGGGTTCATACAGCATTTACTGCCAGCAACACTTCTCCCAGATGCTGTGGGTGGAAGAAGATGAATGAGGATCTTCAACAGTGTAGCACAGCTCATCCTGATGAAGTGAAGATGCAGATCACATGCAAAATTTATTTTATCATGAATTGAACATTAAAATTTACATTAAGTTTTCTCATTTAAACTAGGTTTAGAAATGTGTGCACATGCAACAGACATTGAGGCAGAAAATCATACCATCTTGCTGATTGTTGGCTTCCTCCAGCAAGTGTCTGATGTCATTTTTCTTCTCCAAGGATGCTATTTCCTTGAGCTTTGGAATTATGGTCCCTTCCAATTTCCGGATAAACATGTCTTCTTTCCCATCTGTGAGCTTGGAAAATTCAATGTCCATCTTCAATGCAAAAAAAACAACAGAAACAAATAAATATCAGTATTACAATTATGAATTACAAGTTTGTGTAAAGTTCTCTTTTAGTTGAGCACGTCTATTACCAATGCAGGCATGTCAAGAAATCTGGGATATTCCTTGAAGATTTCAGCAACAGTTGGGGATTTTGTGGCTATCCATCTCCTTCGGTAACTGAAGGTTTGGTCAATTGCAGTCTTTATTGATGATGAATTCTCTGGTTACGGTCGCATCCTCTCTATCAGGGTCAACCACTCACTTGGCACTGTTTCTTCTGGACTTGGCAAAGAAGGTTGCAGTGTACAATGGCAACGTTTCAAACTGTACATCCGCTGGTTCTGTTGAAGCTTCCGTCTGATGTTCCGCAGTCTCATTTCTATGAAGCCACTGTGTGATGGCCCATCAAAAAAATGCTCCTGACATGAGTAATGCAAAAATAGAATTAAGCTGGATTCAAATATACTTGAGCAGTTTACATTCACATTGCTAAGTAATTCATTTTATAATGTAAAAACATCCTTACGTGTCCCTCATTTTCACCAAACACGTGAATCCTTAACAAGGGGAACAATGACACAATCTCCTTTGCTAGTGCCAGCTTTTCTGTACCAGATGGATAGCTGAAAAAAAGTTCAATAAAAAATGTGGCAAAAATGGCTCTAACACAAACATTATCAAACACAAAAATATAACATACATATATACATATATATATATATATATATAAAACACTGGTACTTTAGACTGTTAAAGTTATACTGTTAAAGTTATTTATTAAATTAACCTTATTTACTATGTATAACTGTTTTAGTACATGTTTAATTTATTTAAATACAATGTAATTTAATTTGCAAACAAATACACCTTACATCTTATAAACAACCACATATACTCACAATCCATGTTTCTCAACAAGGTCACTGACAGCAACCTTAACAAGAAACTTTCTTGAGGAAATAGACAGTGTCTTTGTCTCTTCGTGTTCTCTCAGGATTGTAGGGGCTTTTTCTTCAAGCAGTGTAAGCAATCTAGTTGTAGTAGTATCTGAAGACAGTTGCAAGCACCCTGTTCAAAATTGTTAGATTAACTAACATTTGTTCCTCGACATCCATTATCTAAATAAAAAAATAAAATAAAAACATTTATAGACCGGACAATGAGAAAACAAATAACAGTGCATAACAAAAATGTACATTTTAAATAGTCGGTGACTGGTCAGCTAACGTTAGCACAAAATGGCGCGCAAGGTTCATTACGTTGTTTATGAAACATTTCATTGTACAGTTAATTGTAAAGGGACGGGGAGGTTATGAGTTCATGCTTAACGTTCAATATAAGTATCTTTCGCTTAATATGTATAATCAATTCTGCCAACACAGCTTTACAAAAACCGTGCCAAATGCGCTAGCTTGAGGGCTATAGAAAAGGACACTTAGTTAACAGGCCAGCCGTGTATTTGCGGCACGAAACATGGAGACAACATAATAAAAAATACAACAACAACTTCTTGGACTACTAATACAAAACAATCGTTTGCAAGGTGGGGGAAAATTACTACTATATAAGTGTTTTAATTATTTTCACTTACCTGAGGCAGACGGTCGCATTATCTGACATGATTGACAGAGTGACAGTTGAAAAAGAACGTCACTGCGCAGGCTCGCCGTGCGTGCGGCCGTGCGCGCCGAAGCTCTCGCAGCACGTATTCCCGAAATGCAGTATTTTCACCCGCGCACCCAAATGCTTATTTTATATTGGCAACATGATAAACTACATACATACAGTATATATCGCCTTTTGATTTTGAAGTGTGATTTTATTTTATTTTAATGTGTTATGAATTTTCCTTGTAAATATTTTAAAAATGAATGTATAGCCTAAAGTTAAAATTATAATTTTGAGTGCTATAGACAATGGTGTGAAAAACAACTATAACGGATAAACATTTATTTGACTTGACTGAGGTGTTAATAGTCATGTGAACTTGTCTTTTCTTTCAGTTTAATGTAATTTTTATTGTTGAAAATGTTTAGCTATATTAGAATGATATAAATGGCATTAGGCCTATACGTCTATGGGAAATTGTATAAAAAACAGACAAAAAGAAGAGAGAAGTTTCTAAACTAACTCTGAGTGATGGATATCATAAAAACTAGTTATAACTTCTTCATATCTCTGTACCATCAATAACTTTACATTTTGACCTTCTAAAATAAATTGAAAGGATCATGCGTTGTCCTGTAGACACAATCCAATGCAAATAACATTTTTTTTTCTTTTTATTCCTTCTAAGCAGAGTTATTATGGAAGGTTTATTGAATTTCACATTCAATTTTAAAATCAGCCAAAACTTAATGAAAGTGGGCTACCTAAACAAAACCTGCATGGGCCCAAAGGTACAAAAGCTGCTCTGGGCCCGAACGGGCTGGCCCACAATGGGTCATCACGGGCTTAATGTGGGCAGCCCGCTAGTGTGGGCTGCTCACAGATAGCCCGCGGTGAGCCCAAAGCTGTGGGCCTCACCTGGGCAAGCCCGCACTGGGCCTGTTTAGGTTTGGTGTGGGCTGGCACTAGCCCACTGTGCCCGCAAAAAGCCAGCATGGGCCCCGCAGGGGCATGTTTGCAGGGCTACGAAAATTAATAAACTTCTCACATCATACAACCTTTCAGCTTTCTGTGGGAATATACAACAATACACACAAATAACATTTGTAACTGGTAACCAAAATAAAAACCACTGTACAAAGTTGTAGACAAGATATTATTGTGAAGTGATATAATCGATGCCTGTAGTGGGCTATATAATTAACCCACGAAACATAATGTACTATAAATAAATATTAACCATGTGCCACTTCAAGTGAATTAATAACTCATCTGTAGCTTACTAAACTTACGTAATGTGTCTGACTAATTAGGGCGCGGCCGCATTTACCTTTGTTTGGCGCAATTCCGCGGGCAAAATCCGGTCATTTCAATAACTCATTGGTAGGCGTGAGGCGAAATGTTTTCCCGCATATATTCCGCGCCAGATTTATGTTCGTTCGACATTAAACAAACATTTTTGCCTCGTCATTACTTGTTAGTTTGGAAGTGGGCTCTTAGTAGGCTAAGCAATGCTTCATTCATAGCTACTAATATTACTGACAAACTGTTTTGCCCGCAAAATTTCGCTAATGTAACTGCTCCCTACATCCAATAACATCCTTTCACATATAGATTATCTTTTCATGCTAATCCAAATAAATAACATGGGTAAGGCATTACGAAAATTAACCTAGTTTTATAGTAAAAGTGTAACCATGTTTTTTTGCTGTATTGATTACCATTTGTAAAACCACAGTTTTACTACAAATATCATGGTTAAACTTTATTACTATGGTTAATTTGAAGTTACCATGGTTTAAGTAGCCTATTTAACCATGTTTTTTTAGTTTTATTTGTAGTAAAACCATGGTTAATTTTCATAAGTGTGCTCAGAATGAGTAAAAAATACTATTTTAATAGAGTAGGCCAAATCTCCAATGTAAACCAAGAAGTTAATGACAGTCATGAAGGTCACCACCACCAGATCATCCCACGAACAGTGGTTGCAAACATCCGGGCGTGGGTTTCCGTCAAACACATACAGTGGCCAGATAACAACAGCGGTTGTGTACATAGCCACAGCCACGATGTTGAAGCCAATGACTGCTTTGTCAAAAGAAAACGGCAAGATGGAAGGCAGCTTGGCGATGGTGAGGAAAATAATGAGCAGTGAAAAAATGAAGCATATGGAGTAGACGGCCACGCACCACTGCGTTCCTGGAAACCTACTATATTCAGCCAGACTCAAAGACATGAATATGATGCAGGCGACGAATGTCTCCAGGATCTTGAGGAGGCCAGGAATGGTGGTGAGAAA
The DNA here is from genome assembly GCF_049309525.1 of Garra rufa. NCBI lineage: Eukaryota > Metazoa > Chordata > Actinopteri > Cypriniformes > Cyprinidae > Garra > Garra rufa. The sequence continues at coordinate 22,771,438 of NC_133361.1, forward strand.
GCCGCTGGTTTCACCAGGTCTTTTGTGGACCAGCCAAACCTCGGCAGCGTACAGCCCAAAACACAACCAGGATATCGCAGACGCCCCGATCTCCCTGGAGCAGGAGGAGCAGGCGAAGAACGTGGGGTAGATGATCGCAATGGTGACCATCATAAGTGTGGCCAACATGGCAAAAGCCATGGTGAAGTCCTCCCAGGAAATGAACACTTTGGTGTTCAGGTTGGTAAACTCCAAAATGATGATCAGGAGGGTTGTGAAACAGCAGAAGCACCAGCAGAACATGCACCAAGCCCAATGGGACGTGGCGCCGGGGATTCCCGCTGACGCCGCCAATGCAAAGCAGATGCATGTTAGAACCACCTCCACCATCCGAACAATGCCAATCGGCACAATCAGTGTTCTAAAATCCACATGCAACATGATGAAGCTGTTTTGCGAAATCCCAAAGCCTCAGATGTTTCAGATTTCCAGTGGTTTTGATTTCTTAAAACTGCGTTACATTCTTCTGAGCTTTTTTGTGCAGGTTCACTTTGCCATAAATGTCAACAAATCCAGTTTCTCCACAAGTCGTCCTCTTGTTTTTGTTATCACAGTAGTGTGATACGACGTTCTTGAAAAATCAATAGCCAAAAGTTCCTTTTTGCTGTAAAATTTCAGTTCCTTCTCAGGTGGCAGCAAACATGTTTGATCATGTTGACTCTAGGACAGAAGCCGCCTAGCTTATCGCATTTATGACCTTTCTCTAGGTTCTCATTGGTTGTTGATCTGCTGTTGTCCTATGAGCTGATTCCAAACCCTGGACTCTGGTCTAGAGCCAGGCTCTTTCTAATCTTCACCTATGGGCTTCAGTCCCACCTCAAGATAGTTTAATCACAGGAAGGTTTCATTTGGATTATTCTTTTACTTGGCCTGATAACAGCATGATGTCAGTCCTACACTGTAAAAAAAAAAAAAAAAAAAAAAAAAAAAACCTTAAAAAAAAAAGGTAAAATTCCGGCAGCTGGGATGCCAGAAAATTAAAAAGTTTTTTGTTATAATTTTACACAAGATTTTCTAGAGCTTTTGAAATTCAATAAGGAACTTTACTTAAATATTTTGTAAAGTTATGTAAAAAAACAGTCAGCCATAAAACAGTGTTTTAATAATTTATTCACATATCTGAAAGAATATAACATCTCAACTGCAAAAATATATCAATAGTTTGTTCAAAACTGCAATTTATATTCTTTGTTCAAAACTGCAACAATATACAAGCATAAAGATTATAGCACAACTACAATCTAGCAAGTTTGTTCATAATTGTAGTAGAACAATAAACCTTTGATCACAACTGCAATAATACTTCAATAAATTGTTTATAACTGCAATAGTATAAAATTATTAAAAAAATAATAATAACTGCAACAATACAAAACTCTAACAATATAGCAGTTTGGTAAACAAATAACAATAATCAAATTGTCCTTAAAACTTGAGCCACATGTGAACAGATTAATTTATCTGACACTCAAAGTTTTTATTCCATCCATTCATAGTCTGCAATCTTTAATCAGTTAAGTTTATCAGTGAAAGAACGTTTGGACTGACTGCTGATCGCTTTCTCAATGTGGTCTTCTCCACTGTCGATCCCTTCTCGGGGTTCATCTTAAAAAGGCATCTGTTGAATAAAAAAAAAAATCCTTAGTAATAAAACATGGACTGTAACATATGCTCTAAATATAGTAAAAATAAAAGCGGAGTAATAGGAATTTGTGGGTGTGAGGATGTGTGTGCGAGAGTGTGCGTATGTGAGTATTTGTGTGTGTGTGAGTGTGTGTGTGTGTGTGTGTGTGTACCTGGTATTCATCACGTTGTGGGGACCAAATGTCCCCACAAGGATAGTAATACCAGTAGATTTTGACCTTGTGGGGACATTTCTTAGGTCCCCATGAGGAAACAGGCTTATAAATCATGCACAATGAGTTTTTTTGAGGAAGTAAAAGTGTGCACAATCTCCTGTGAGGGCTAGGTTTAGGTGTAGGGTAGGTGTAGGGCCATAGAAAGTATGGTTTGTACAGTATAAAAACCATTACGCCTATGCAATGTCCCCATAAAACATGTAAACCCAACATGTGTGTGTGTGTGTGTGTGTGTGTGTGTGTGTGTGTGTGTGTGTGTGTGTGTGTGTGTGTGTGTGTGTGTGTGTGTGTGTGTGTGTGTGTGTGTGTGTGTGTGTGTGTGTGTGAGTGAGTGAGTGAGAGAGAGTGTATGAGAGTGAGTCGTGTGTGCTTTTTTTTTTTTTTTACCTAAATAGTTCAAGCAGTAGTATGACAACTTCAGAGCACCGCTGAAGATGGTAATGTGCCTGCTAACTATGACTTGGTCAACAGAAAACAAAGTTCTCTGCCGTCTAAGGGGCTCTTCCCGTTGTTATGCATAAGAAAAAGAAGGGATCAGTAACACTGAGGCAAACTTAAATTCCAGCAAATATTAAAAAGTTTTCCTTTAAAAATATTCAAATATACAACACACAAGTATGCAGGTTGTACTTGGAAGTTTGGCACAGTCCACTTCTGAGGGCAAGGTTGTCCGATCCACTTTATGGAACATCTGGTCCTCAGGTGACACACTGAAGACAAAAACACAGCTTTTTCATGCACCAATGAATTTAAAAATTTTTAAGGTCTAACAGAGTCAATGGGTTTAGTCACAAGTTTAAAAAAAATACTTTTCACTGATTAAATACTTCCTTAACCCATAGACAGATATAAAGTAACCAAAAGAAATAATTTATTAAAACATGAGGAGAGATAATAACGTTAGAAAACAGAGAGAAGAATATCACGTGCCAAGAAATGCCTATGCAGATACCCAGGCCACCCTGTTGAAAAAAAAAACAGCATATACTGGTTAGGTAGGTTTTCATGCTGGGATGCTGGTTTTAGCTGGTCCTTAGCTGGTTTATACTGATCCTTTGCTGGTCATGTACTGGTCCAGGACCAGCATAAACCAGCAAAGGACCAGCATAAACCAGCTAAGCCAGTGCTTGTAGGCAAGGAAAAAGTGCCGACGAACAGTGCTCGGAGGGGGTTGGGTCACTTTAAGCGTTGGTCCCAATGAATCTGTTTCTAAATTCAGAACTTTCATCCAACCTCACCTCGGAAAACAGCATTTTTTAGTTTGTACGATGATGTATATAAAAACTGACTAAAAATATTGCACTATGCGTCGAAGTTAGGTAAAGTTGGCAAATTTTTTTACAGTACTTGCCACATCAATAACTCCGTAGCTAAACCTTCTTAAAACACAAATTACACATCTTTCTAATAAAAGTAACGTAAACAACCAGCTAACATTAACAACCTAACTCTAATTTTTCCCTCAGGGACTTTAAGGTCAGCCTAACTTTACTTGATAATGAATCCAAATACTACAAAATTATGTAGTACGATTCGGATAAAATATAGCAAAAAAAAAAAAAAAAGAAAGAAAGAAAGAAATACACGGTACATCAAATGAAACCTAAATTTTAAACTTTTTTCAAAAACTGATTCATCCGCTTTTTTACACAAACACGCAATGACTTACATGTCCAAAATATTATATCATTAATAATTATATAAAAAATAAACTTGTTTTAATCAACATATCAGGTTAATTATCATTGAAAAGAACCTGACAGCGCTGCAATGTCCTGTTTTTTTAAAAGAAAGAATAAAAGAGTGAACAAAAGAAAACTGATGATCTATCTGTTCATTTATAAAGAAATGTCTTCATTAAGACACTTTTTTTTACAGTAAATGAACTATGAAACCTATGTCAAATTAAACTCAGTGAACTTTTGTACAGTTGTCATGTTATTTATATTTTTAATCTATTGAAATATTATGAACACACACATGTATGTATGTATGTGTGTGTGTGTGTATGTGAATGTGAATTGATAAGTTGGTGTTCTATGGAAAAAATCTTCAAAAATATTTTTTGGGGTTATTTACATGTGATTTTACACTGGATATGTACATTTACAGTTTATTTCTGTAGTTTTACATTTTTTAACTGTATTTCAAAAATAAAACAGTAGTTTTTTTTTTTTTTTTTACAGTGTAGGTTATATAGGGCAAGAATGTCTTACAGATAAAGCAGAACTGTTCTTTATCTACGGCTTGTAAAATGATTTAGAGCATTTGTCTTGATTGCTCAACATCTTCACTCAAGCCCATTTCCAACAATAATAATTAACCATGCTTCTGTAAAAATTGTGACATAAAAGTGTGACATAAAAAGACACAAAAGCATAGCTGATGTAAGTTAAATGTATAATATACAAAGTGATAATTATGAAAGAAAAGGCTGAAGTCAAAAGCGTGAAATAAAAAGTCATAAAAATATTTCCACCAAGGTCACAACTTACGTATGATGATAAATGATTACATTTTGACATTTTATATCATAATTATATAGCCATGTATTTGAAATACTTAAAATCATAACTCTTATCACAAGCCATCGAATTAACAACATCTTTCTCTAGCTTTTGACAACCAGAAGGTGTCACATTACTTCATGAGTTCATTTTGACTTCCTCTTCATTTGTTTTAAAATTTAAGTCTTATTTTTAACCGTTTTACTTCTCTTGCACTAACATCATGATTTGGTCAGTTACCCGGATATAAACAACAGCACTGATTTCTTGGTTAAAGGGATAGTTCACCCAAAAATTAAAATTTGAGGTTTATCTGCTTACCCCCAGGGCATCCAAGATGCAAGTGACTTTGTTTCTTCAGTAGAACACAAACAAAGATTTTTAACTCAAACCGTTGGAGTCTGTTAGTCATATAATGGCAGTGGATGGGCACCAAACCTTTGAAAGTAAAAAAAAACATGTACAGATAAATCAAAATTAAACCCTGCGGCTCGTGACGATACATTGCGAGAAACTGAACAGTATTTATATAATTTTTACCTTTTATATACAGCAATGTCCAACTGTCCTGAGTATGCGCGTAGGATACAGAAATGCCGGAAGGGGAAATTGGTGGAAAGTCAACAGTCCCGGATGAGTTTATACAAGCAAATGTAATCTTTTAGCTTTAAATCGGTTTGGACAATCAGGATAAGCGCAAGTGTTTACCATTTTGAATAGCCGCTATACCCACAATCTCTGTGCACTGTGTAAACAATGAGTGTCGTATACATGCCACAGATCGCTTCCGGCGTTTGCGTATACTACGCCAGAGTCTATACACGTAAGGCGCCGGATGCTGAGCTCGCGCTCGGGACAGTTGGATATTGCTGTATATCAGAGGTAAAAAGTTATATAAATACTGTTCAGTTTCTCGCGAAAATCGATCGTTTTGTGTCTTAGGACATTAATGTATTGTCACGAGCCGCAGGGTTTAATTTGGTTTTGTCTGTGCATGTTTTTTTTACTTTCAAAGGTTTGGTGCCAATCCACTGCCATTATATGACTGACAGACTGCAACAGTTTTAGTTAAAAATCTTCTTCGTGTTCTGCTGAAGAAACAAAGTCACCTACATCTTGGATGCCCTGGGGGTAAGCAGATAAACATCAAATTTTACATTTTTGGTAAACTATCCCTTTTAGTACTACTGAATATATTGTTCTGCTAATTTCTTCTGTCTAAACCATGGGGGAAAAAAGCTGCTAAATCATACTGCTATAGACTGTGCTGGTTCGATGAGACATACTCAAATAATAAATACTTTTAATCTTGGACTTCAAAAGGAAAAACAGGAAATTACCACACACATACCACATTAAATGACCGACAGAGAACTCAGGAAACAAACAGACTTATAAAGGGGAACTAATCATGAAACACAGGTGAAGGGGATAAACCAAATGAGGACTAAACCAAATGATCACAAAATGACAGGGGGGAAACCAACTGATAAACAGTGCAAAACAAAGGCAAACAAGGCTACATATAACACATACAGAGAAGGACTTAGCAAGCAGGAAAAGGCACATTATTTTCTCGAACTAAAGTTATAGGTGGGAAAGAAATAAGTGGTATTAATTATGATATTAGCCTAAAATGTTAGGCTATTTTAGGCAAACAAATGCTGTTCTTTTTAACTTCTTAAAAGGATTACAGGTTCCAGCAAAACATTAACCAGCATTGATAATAAATCAGCATATTATAATGATTTCTGAAGAATCATGTGACACTGAAGACTGGAGTAATGATGCTGAAAATTCAGCTTTTACGTCACAGGAATAAATGTCATTTTAACATATATTCACACAGAAAACGGTTACTTCACATTAAAATAATATCTCAAAATATTACAGTTTTTTTCTGGATTTTGATCAAATAAATGCCTTGATGAGCATACTGATCCCAAACAATGTGTATCTCTGAACATAAAATGTATGTTTAAATGATTATACGTACATGTTTGTCATATCAAATGTTTTATTTGTACAAATTCTCATAAGGCCAACATTTTTCAGAATGCATTAATATCAATAAACCGTCAGTCAGATTTCTATATAGTAATACGAAAACAAAATCAGTATGTGCATATTTAAAAACTGCCTATATAACATCTGTAATTCTCGTCCAAGCTGATGCCACAATCTGGCTACATTTAACAGGTTTTACATTTCACAACTGTACATCACATGCACTTTATCCTTTATCCCCAAACCGTTGTAGTTTTCTAGGCAGGTGAAACGAAGAACACCAGACGCACTGAGTAAACAGTATCCACGATGTAGACGATCAGATTGATGCAAGTCATGCAGGAAACAACAACCAGGTTGTCCCAGTAACAGTGAACGCATCCTTGTGGTCTAGGATTGTTCTGGAAACTGTAGACAGGCCATATCACCACAGCCGTGAGGTACAATAAAACAGCCAGTACATTGAACCCCGTCAAACATTTGTCCATGAAGGGGATTCGAGCCAGCAACCTGCCGATTGTAAGGATGATAATGAGGAGAGTAACGATAAAGCAAATCGAGTACACAGCCACGCACCACTGGAGCCCAGGGAAGAAGCGGTAAAAACTCGAATTCAGACAGATGAAGATAATGCAGGCTACAAACGCCTCCAGAACCTTCAGCAAGCCTGGCACCGTGGACAGGAACCCGCTGATCTCCCCGGGTTTTGCTCGGGCCAGTCCCACCTCGGCTGCGTACAGGCTAAAGCATATGCAGGACATCACCGTGGCCGCGATCGCGATCGAACATGTGGAGCATACGAAGAACGTGGGGTAGATGACCGAAGCAGCCAAGTGCATAAGCGTGGCCAGCATTGCAAAAGCCGTAGTGAAGTCATCCCAAGAAATAGGCACCTTGGTGTTCAGGCTGGTGAACTCCAGGATGATGATGAGGAGGGTCACGAAACAGCAGAAGCACCAGGTGAACATGCACCAAGCCCAGAATGAAAAGGTAGTGTGGCCTATAGAAGCCACCAGGCTGAAGGTAATGAGCGTTAGTGCGAATTCAAAGAGCCGGATTATTCCGATTGGCGTGGTGAGAGATTGAGTGTTCAGGGTTACCATGATGATGGTGTTGTTTTCCTTAAAAGTCAGTTAAATTGTCGTCCCGCTTTGATTTTGAAGCCTTCAGCTTTTAAAATGCTTTCTTCTCATTGACTTCTTCTCTCATACTCTCAAAAGTTCTTGTCTTTTCTGCTGCTGTCCCAGCTGGACTATCGTCCGTATCAACTCCAGGTTAGTCTTTACACACTAACCTCACCCAGAAGGGAAGTGGTCCAGGGAGGGGCAACATGCGTTCAGTCACATCCTCCTTTACTCATTACCTTATCAGTAGCACCTCCGGAAATTCACCTGCTTTTTAAATGTCCAATCAGAGTTAAGTTCAAATGAGAGGAGTGTGAAGATAAGAAACTGGGTGGACCCTGAAATGTCATTGCTAAATTCGATGATAAGCATCTGAATATGAGATTATGGGTTTGACTTATGCTCTGTGAATTACTAGAGCTCTCATTTGCGAAACAAGGCTATAAACGATAGAAAGATATGCACTGAAGATGAGAAATTAAAGCCTTGATGCAGTTTTTTTTAAGACTGAGCTTCTCATGCCGTTATGCACCAAAACCCTTTTTGTGGGGGTTTTGGTGCAAAAGCTTTTACCATGTGAAATTACACACGATCCGAATTAAATGTGTCTTTTAAGGCGAGACACTGCAGGTGAATAGGATAAAAAATTTAACTAATAGTTATTACCTTCATCACCAAGTTGATTGATTACTTTGATAATTGCAAACATTTTTTGTATTACAGGTTTTCTGAAATGTTAGGTTTAAATATGCAAATGAGCCATTATTTAATGAAATATACACTAATTTGTATACATTTCTAGTACAAAAATCAGTCAGTTTTAAAATTCATTAAATTTTTGGACATATTATTTTGGGAATTTTGGGTATCTCATATTTTGAAAAAACTTAGAACAGACAGGAAACACTATATATATATTTTTTTTACCATTTTTGGGGGAATAAAATGTTGTATAAAATCAAGCAAATCATATATGAACAAATCCCTCTGTAAAAACCTTTAGGATATAGACAGGAATAAATAAAAATGTAAAGTTTGGTGTGTGTAATTGCTACTGAAGTGGAGATTTATGGCTCGGTGTATAGGAGAAAAAAAATCATTTTGAGAAAACACCTTTAAAAATATGCATTGTAATTGAAATCTATTGACACAAATAGATAAAGTGCTATAAAAGAAACACTTAACAGTTTTGTTTGGATGTTTTCTTTCCACTAGTCTAAAACTTTATGAAAAAACAAAAAGCTCAAACTTGACAGGTTCCCCTTAAAGATTAGTTTTAGATGCTTGTATGTAAGGTGCTACAGAAAAATGTTTATTTTTATATGCTTACTTGTGATTCTTGTTGCTTAGTATTGTTTATACAGTAGTTAACATTTAAAGTGGTTGAAAAAAGTTGTTCAAGGACAAGAACTGGTGTTGTTTTGCTTTTAGGACAACTTTTTTGATCCACTTCAAATGTTAACTATTCTATATTGACATTTGAACTGGATTTTATGTATGAGAATGAAAGTTATCTTTGTGGTCGAAATATCTGACTAATTAGTCATCACCCTCTGCTGATAAAAGTTGCTAAGCATTGATAATGGTGACAACATCTTTATAGTAGTTTGTTTCGAGTCATGAGATCATAGTTTGTCAAACATTTCTATTGCAAAGTATGCTTTCACCATCGTGCCTTTAGTTATTGTTTTATATAGAAGTGAATTTGAATGCAGTAGAAAAGCAAACAAATGAGGCTGTGAATTGAGCTTGTGTCTGTTCAGGGATGTGTCAGAGAGACAGACAGAGAATGTGCTGGACTTTGACCTTATTGTCCTTGTGTAAAGAGTCAGATCACACCTGTTTACATAGACATACACTGTTAGAAAAGGGTCTGTAAATATATATACATATATATATATATATATGGGCCAGAGTTGGAAACGTCTTTAATGTATGTATGCAAATTGTATAATATCCAAGGTACACATTTATAGTAATTGTGAAGTTATCTTTACATATTTAACATTTAATACAATAATGAATTCAATGCGTTTAATGACATTGGCCATATTGGCGGCACTGAACATAAACATTGCCACTAAACCGAACAAAACTCACATATTTAGCTGATTATTGCTGCTGAAAATTAAAAATTATTGCCATGTTTTGGGCTGTACTAATCGGTCGGACCAGGAAAAAACATTTGGAGTACTATAGACTGACAAAAGTTATAACAAATCAAGGAGAAGAGTGCAAGAACAGTCTGAGGGACAAGGCGTTTGTGGTTGGCAAAATTGACCCAGGATTTCCAGGACAAGTATCTTGACAACATTCGTGTTTGTTCTTATGATTTTTGGTCAGGTAAGTGAAATATTAAATTTTATATATTAATAAAACTGCTTGTCCATATCTTTACCACCTATTAACTTTAGTTAGTCAAAATATTGCACCCTGTCCTGCTTACTAAGTCCTTCTCTATATGATTTAGCAGCTTCCACACGTTTTTAGAAGGCATAAATTAGCAGAACAACATATTTAGTAGTACACTGACCATGCAATCCATGCTGTTGTTTACAATATGGCCACGCATTCAACTGACCAAATCGTGACATAAGTGCAATTGACCATATGCTAGGATTACTTCCTTGTTTTAGACAAGCCAGCTAAGTAATTTCCGGTCAACTGTACTGTGCCGTAATAGGAGTGTACTTTGCTCATTGTTCTCTGCATAATCCATTCACAATCAAAGAAAAGTTTTGTTTGTCTTAAGAGTACCAAACGTCCATATATACAGTTTCAAGAATGACAAACACGAGTTTAAAAAATACACCAGTAAATCTGCTAAAAATGCATGAGTCATTGATATGATCGACAGTAATAACCTGACGAAAAACCTGTCAAAAAAAGAGCTGTGCATTAAATGATTTAGACTAAATTCAGAGTAACAAAACTACAACAGTAACAAGTTTGTGTTGGTTAAATATACGCTATTTAATAGATTTTACAGTTCAAGATAAAGCTTAAAAAATTTAGTCATTAAATAATATAAAATATTTCAAATTCATACGGATTCATATTGAGTGCATTATTTACTTCTTATACCATTATTATATTTTATTATATTTAGGTGTTTAAAGGTGTCTGAGCTTAATGACTTTCTACACTTGCTAAACTATAACTTAAGTGTATATTACTTAAAGTAAAATTACTACAATTTATTATAGGCTACTAGTAATTTTTGTTATAAATCGAAAAGAAAGACGTCTTGAAAAATCTAAGGAGTTGAAATGGCAGCTGCAGCCGATAATTGATCCTCTGCTGCCATCTTCTGGTTATATGGTTAATTTCATGTCATTTTTATCTTAAAAAAGACGTTTTCTGTGAAAAGACGTTTTTTTTTCATGTCCTCTTTATGAATGAAAAGTGAATCTTTGAAGTGAACTTTACTGCACAGCTGTAGAGTTGAAAAATAATAAAGGCTTTAAAATATTACAAGATTTAAAAAATGTGTTCATGACTATGCAGGCAAGTTACTGTTGGTCAAAAATACTATTAAGATGTCCTTGAAGAGAAGTATCACTAGCTGGCTAACGCTAGCCTAAACACCTTATGATAGTGTTTAGCGGTCAGCATTTAAATGTACAATGCTCTCCTGCGATTACTAGGCTCTGCATTTAAATTATATGTTGTTAAATAATATGAAACAGAATGTTCAGTTTCATATTTATATTTAAATTAAATAAATAAATGAAATTACTGTTAAACGATACATAATTTATTTAATTTATTAATGTATTTATTGAACATACATAAAGGTAAATACACACATTTACAGCTCAACATAACAGATTATAACAATAATATATATGTAAACAATATAAAGAGCCTGGAAACTAAAACACTAACAACAAAAACATTTATCCAGCGGTAATATATACATATATTAGTATATATAAAATATATATATTTTGCGTTCCTCTCATCACAACACGCGACGCGGAAGCACCGATGACGCACATGATGTGCGCCGGAGGAGTGTAGTGTTGACAAGCGTCTGGTGGTGCCAGTCAGAGAGATGTCAATTTAACTTTAGTCGAGTCGTATATTCTCCGATGCTGAGCAAATATCCTTTTCACTTTTGTTTTAACGTCAGTGCTCGCCTTTAACATACACCAATCAACACCGTAAATAGATACAATAGACACCCGGTCAATAGATACAAAAACAAGGCGAGCAAAGATGTTAGTGCAGTGTCATATCAAAATGATCAATAATTCATGACACAAACCAGGTGGATGAGAAATGTGGATTGTTTACCCCTACAGTCTTTTGATTTGAAGGATATTCGATTTAAACACGGTATGTACCCACCATATCTTACATTTACCTGAATCATATTTGTATTACCTGTTATATTAAATAATATAATACGATCTTTTATCTATTCTTCATTATTTGATTTCAGTTTAACGTAGTTACTAAAGGAGGGAGCCTAGAGATAACCAGAGTAAATGATTTAGTAATAACAGGAATACGTATCTGTTCCGAGTAAATAATGGTTAATCTAATGTAAATAAAAGAAAGTAATGTCAGCATCGTTTTAAACTCTTGTAATTCAGTCTATGTCGGGAACAAGCGTCGCCCTGGAGGATGAGGAGACGCAGACATGCCCTTCTGGTGCCAGTCCACCCACCTTCACCTGCAATGACACTCCACACTCCTTACCTGAGAGGTCTGTATTAAATGCTGTTTCAACATTCACTGTCATTTATTTTAGTTTTTTGTGGTTTGTTATGACTTATGTTTTATTATTATCTGCAGCGAAAGAATAGTCATGCCTTTTCTTGAGCTTTATACAGTAGTGTGAAAAAGTGTTGGCCCCTTCCTGATTTTTTTTATTTTATTTTTTTTGCATGTTTGTCACACTTTAATGTTTCAGATCATAAAACATATTTAAATATTAATCAAAGAAACACAAGTGAAGGGAAAACATAACTGTGGTTTATCACAGCTGAGTTCAGTTTCTCTAGCCACACCCAGGTCTGATTACTGCTACACCTGTTCACAATCAAGAAATCACGTATATAGGACCTGCCTGACAAAGTGAAGTAGACCAAAAGATCCTCAAAAGCTACACATCATGTTGAGATCCAAAGAAATTCAGGAACAAATGAGAAAGAAAGTAATTGAGATCTATCAGTCTGGAAAAGGTTAGAAAGCCATTTCTAAAGCTTTGGGACTCCAGCGAACCACAGTGAGAGCCATTATCCACATGGTGAAAACATGGAACAGTGGTGAACCGTCCCAGGATTGTCCAGCTGACCAAAAATACCCCAAGAGCGCAGCGACGACTCATCCAAGAGGTCACAAAAAAACCCACAACAACATCTAAAGAACTGCAGATCTCTCTTGCCTCAGTTAAGGTCAGTGTTCATGACTCCACCATAAGAAAGAGACTGGGCAAAAATGGCCTGCATGGCAAAGTTCCAAGACAAAAACCGCTGCTGAGCAAAAAGAACATAAAGGCTCATCTTACTTTTGCATTGATAATCCCCAAGACTCAGTGGACTGACGAGACAAAAGTTTAACTTTTTTGAAGGTGTGTGTCCCATTACATCTGGTGTAAAAGTAACACAGCATTTCAGAAAAAGACCATCATACCAACAGTAAAATATGGTGGCAGCAGTGTGATGGTCTGTGGCTGTTTTGCTGCTTCTGGACCTGGAAGACTTGCTGTGATAAATGAAACCATGAATTCTGCTGTCTATCAAAAAATCCTGAAGGACAATGTCCGGCCATCTGTTTGTGACCTCAAGCTGAAGCGAACTTGGGTTCTGCAGCAGGACAATGATCCAAAACACACCAGCAAATCCACCTCTGAATGGCTGAAGAAAAACAAAATGAAGACTTTGGAGTGGCCTAGTCAAAGTCCTGACCTGAATCCAATTGAGATGCTGTGGCATGACCTTAAAAAGGCGGTTCATGCTCAAACCCTCCAATGTGGCTGAATTACAAAAATTTTGCCAAGATGAGTGGGCCAAAATTCCTGCACAGCACTGTAACAGACTCATTGCAAGTTAACGCAAATGCTTGATTGCAGTTGTTGCTGCTAAGGGTGGCCCAACCAGTTATTAAGTTTAGGGGGCAAACACTTTTTCACACAGGGCCATGTGGGATTGGATTTTGTTTCCCCTTCATAATAAAAAAAAAAAAAAAATTCAAAACCTGCATGTTTTGTTTACTTGTGTTAACTTTGATAAATATTTTAATTTGTTTGATGATCTGAAACATTAAAGTGTGACAAACATGCAAAAAAATATAAAATCAGGAAGAGGGCCAAAACTTTTTCACACCACTGTATGTTTGCAAACTTTAGTCTGCATTCTGGCTTTTTACCTCACAGACTGAATTTGGAACCATCTGTCCTCGCAATGGAGACAAGCCCCTCCCCTTCTAGCAATGGGACAGACCTCTTGTCATTGCCATGGGAGATAGTTACCCAGATAGCCTCACATCTCCCAGCACAGTGTGTCATTAATGTCCTGCCGCAGGTAAGCATTAGAAGCCGTTTTTTTACTTTTACTAATTGTGTATCTAGTTCTTACTAATATTAATATTATGATAACACTTTACAATAAGGTGTCATTTGTTAAAATGAGGTGATGTATTAACTAATATGAACCAACAATGAACAGTTTATTACACTGTTTCTTAATCTTTGATAATGTTAGTTAATAAAAATACAGTCGTTGTTTGTTAGTTCATGTTAGCTCACAGTGCATTAATGTTCATCTAATGTTAACAAACGCAACTTGTGATTTTAATTATGTATTAGTAAATGCTGAAATTAACATTAACTAGATTAATAAATGCTGTAGAAGTATTGTTCAATTTTAGTTCATGTTAACACTAGATTTACTAAACCTGCGCAAATTTGCGTAAAATCCCTGGACCTAACACCTACAAGCACCCTGCTGAGATTTCCACAGGCCTTTTGTCCTCCTGCTTTTGTTGTGCAAATACACCCATTACCTGTGAGGCCTGGCACATTTGCATTTTTTTACTCAGAGTAACTCAGATCCAAGGCAGGCCAAACCTCTGTGTGTAACAAACCTTTAGAATTGCCTGACGTATTTATACAAAAGACACACATTCACAATATATGGATACACAAGTCTGTTTTATTTTTATACATATATACATACTTTTTTTTATACATACATATTTATTTTATATAAGTGTTTCAAACTTTGCAGAGTTTGCAGACCCAGTGTCCATTGTCCCTGCATTTGGCACAGGTGAATTTTTTACATGTTGCACAGGAATACCTGCTGCGATTCCTGTTGCAGCTCTCTTGCACCTGGCACTGTGTTGTCTGTACAGTCCCTGGCACAGCAGCTTCAGCAGCCTGCCTCTGTGCCAATATTTCCTTCTGTTGCATGAATCGGCAACGAAGTTCCTTTGCTAGAAGACTCAGAAACAATCTTCTTTTGCCTGTCCACCCAGTACATGTCTTGTACAAAATGTAGGCATTCACCGCCGCTAGGTCCAGCATATTGTAAAAAACTGCTACTGGCCACCTGCGTGTTGCTGCTCTTACCGAATACATCCGTGCCATTTGGTCCAACACGTCTACACCACACTGTAAAAGTAGAGAGAGAGAGAGAGAGAGAGAGAGAGTCATGAGTATATGTGCTTTTTTCTATGGGTCTGTATAGTACACATCAGAAAACATTGTAGTACTGGTGTAAAATTATACACAAATTCACATACCTTCATGTGGTTATAGTCTGTTATCGTGTTGGGTTTCCTCTTTCTGCCATCACCGATCGTCACGTTTTGGTGCATGGAACTTAGAACACACACAGTCTTCTTTTTTTAGGGGCATAAATTGTCAAGGAGACACTGCCACTTCTAAGCACTGAAGTGGAGAATACCTCTCGCTGTGCAGTGTCTTTTGCTTGTTGAGGAAGTTCACGTCGGACTTTATTCATCGTGCCCAGTAGCGTTGTTTGACGCTGCAGCAGTCTGTGCGCCAGTGACAGTGAAGTAAAGAAATTGTCCGTTGTGACATTTCTCCCTTTATCCAAAAATGGCTCCATCAGATTCATGACCACATTCTCTGCCAGCCTCTCTCCCTTCTGACGACTGGGGTCCTTTCCCAAGTAAGGAGATGCCTTGCAAACATATTTGGTCTCCAAATCCGTGGCCATCCAGAACTTGATCCCAAATTTGTCTGGCTTGGTTGCAATATACTGTGTGAATGGACAACGTACCTTGGTAGGGAACAGCTGTTCATCTATGGTCATGTGTTCTCCTGGAGTGAAACTCTCAGCACAGTTCTTGTTGAAGCGTGTCCAGATGTCGGAGATCGCAGCAAATTTGTCTGTCTTCACCCGTTCTGCCCGCGTGTCCTTGTCATCAAATCGAAGGTGTTGCATAATTGAAATGAATCTATCTCGGGGCATTGTCTCTTTGATTACAGGCACCAGAAAGCTTTCTGACCAGCAATCCACAATGGCACCAACGGGACACATGATTGCTCTTACAAACAGAATTGAAATGAATGCCATCAGTTCATGAATTGCCAAATTCCAGTCTGGCTCTGTTCTGCGGGCTTGGTGGACCGTGCACTCCCTGATGGTCTGCAGCATTCCCACGTCTAACAGACAAAGGAAGCTTTGGAGCACGCTTGTAATTTTACACTGTCGGAAGATAAACAAATAGAGAATGGTAAATTTACATGAACCTCACTCTAAATGGGTTCATATAAATATCATATGTACTATGGTAATGACAAACCTTAGCAGACTCTGTGGGTCCAGCTTGCGCAGTGAAGCATGAGTGATTTGCTACTGCGCTGGGTATTCCAATGTCCTCCTCTGCCCACACAGTGCCGTCTTTTGCCGTCTGAGTCTTACAGGGCTTCCCAGTACTACGGCGCATCTTCCTTGGAGGCGTGTTGTGGTTTTGTTCCGTCTCCTTTTCTGATTCTTCTGAGGAGGAGTCAGAGGCCTGCTGGACAAATGAAATCTCTCCTCCATCAGAGTCAGCTTCGTCCATTTCCTGAAGCCAGGCCAAAGCCTGTTGTGCGGAGAGGTTCTTCCTGCATGGCAGTGATACGGAGTCCATCCTGATGTGTGTTCTCAAAAATGCGAAGAAGAAATGAATCTCCCACCTGAGTCGGTCAGCTTTTGCCACTCCCTTACATACACAGTCACAATAGATAGAATCACACCTTTTGGCCACCTCTACAGCATTCATATGTTGTGAAAAGCCGGCCTATTTGCAGTACAGTGTCTGCCATACTGCCATCAATGCCATGGCAATGGAATGCTGCCAAAGTGCCAATTGCCCTCCCATTGAAATTGGTTGCCCCTTGATTACAGTATTGGCCTATCATCATTTGCGATGTCATTGGAACACTGCAAAAAGTGCCAATTGCCCTCTGAGTTGCACTGTCCACATTTCTGCAGTGACAATGCAGATTTTCCACTTGTGGGACTAATATAGACAGATCAGAGGTGAACCAGGAACTGAGGGGCAGCTTTTTTTTTTTTTTTTCTTTTTGCTATTTTTTTACATGAACAGGCAGAGGACAGAGCATATGAAAGCTGGAGCGATCACACAAAAAAAAAATTTGCTTTTGGTGTTATAATTCAGTGATGTGTTATAATTCTGTATGTGTACGAACATGTTTGCACACATTTTTTTATAAATAAAACAGTTGTGTTCCCATATAATGTGAATATGTGTCTTTAATATTTGCAGGTCAGTCAATGTGTTGAATATTTTTTATAGATATGGCAGGCATTTTTGAAGGTTTCCATGTCACACAGAGGTTTGGCCTGCCTTGAGTTACACTGAGTAAAAAAATGCCAATGTGCCAGGCCTCACAGGTAAATGGGTGTGTTTGCACAACAAAAGCAGGAGGACAATCGAGCTGAAGAAGTGTGAAAATCTCAGCAGGGGTGATTCACACCTCAGGACTTTCACCAAAAAATAAAAAAGTCAGTAATTCTAGTGTTAACTGAGGAACCTTCTTGTTACCAATATTATTATTAGTAGTATTATTTATATATATTGTATATTGTACTATATTGTAATATAGTACAATATTATTACAATTTAAAATGACTATTTTCCATTTTAATATATTTTCAAATCTAATTTATTTCTGTGATGCTAAGCTGATATTTCAGCATCATTACTAGTCTTCAGTGTCACATTATCCTTCAGAAATCATTCTAATATGCTGATTTATGGCTCAAGAAACAATTCTGATTATTATCAATGCTGAAAACAGTTGTGCTGCTTAATATTTGTGGAAACCATGATACATTTTGATGAATAAATGATTCTAAATATCTTTACTGTCACTTTTGATCAGTTAATAATGAATCCCTGCTGAATGAACGTATTCATTTGTCTCAAAAAACCTCTTGAAGTCTTGCTGTTTGTCTATGTTTAGGTATGTCAGATGTTGGGAAAGCTTGGCGAGGATCGCTTGGCGTGGCAGGTTCGAGCTCAAAAACTCTCGGGACCCTCAGCATCTTTCCCAGTCGGTCCAAAGGAGGATTTTGATTGGTCCAAGGCCTGCTTGGAAATGGAACATCTGATTGGCTGCTGGACAGGGCATGAGAATCAGGCAAAGACACAGGAAACGGAGGGAGAGAGACAGGAAGAGGCAGCTGGTGGAATGAACGTTGAAGCGCCGGCAGCCGAGGGAAATGTGGTAGAGATGCAGCTAGATGTCAATATAAATGGTGCAGTGGAACCAGGAGAAGAAAACGTCCAAGTTCAATCCCAGAATGCCTCTAACAGTCCCCAGCTGAACCAGTCACCCTTGGAGCACATCATCCTTCCTTCTGGCCACATTGCAGATGTGAATTGTGTCCTCCTGCTGGGTGGACAAGAGGCGTTGTGTGCGTCAGGCTCTAGGGACAGAAACGTAAACCTGTGGGACCTTCGAGAGGGTCCCAGAGGCACATTGATGCACACTCTAGCGGGACGTGGAACTATTAGTACCCACCGGGGCTGGGTGTGGTGCCTGGCATCCAGCGGACCTCTGCTGGTGTCTGGCTCTTTCGACAGCACCATCAGGCTTTGGGATCTTGACGCCGGAGGAGCAGAACGAGGACTCATCCAGTGCAAAGCTGCTGTATTGTGTCTGTCCTGTGAGAGGGACTTAGTGCTGGCCGGATCACATGATCAGAAATTAAGCATCTTTGACACCCGAGGTGAGACGAAACTCAGAATATTTATTTTCTTAATGCACCTTCCTGGTTTTATTGTGAAAGATTCATACGTGAAAAGAGTTGATTTAGTACTATTTATATATTTGTTTTTATATTTCCAGTTTTCATTTTAACTTTAGGATAACACTTTACAATAATGTGTTACCCCTTCAGTCGAATCACTTCGACGTTACATTGGGATCTCGCCTGAGAGACCGATCATCTCTGAGCCTTATATAAAAAAGGCCAATTGCAAATTGGCGAGTGGACGTGCGCGTCGGCCACTCCCCCGCACATGCGGGTATATAAGAAGGCGGCGCGCATCACTCAAACAGACTTTCGCTTTCAGAGCCGGTATGCTCAAGCCTTCTCTCCTCAAGAAAAAGGAAAACTTCACGTTCCTGCTGCTCTCTCTGCTGGTGTGCGCCGATTGAAAGAGACAAACTAAAAGAGTGAATTTCTCGGCGCCGCCAGCGGGGTCCCGCGGGCGGCCGTTTTCACGGCCATAAAAGCCTCCTGCGTTCCAGCGAGCAAGCCCCATTGAATGCACAGTGGTGCCGCGGTTTCCTCCCTGGGCAGACCGGGACTAAAAGAGCAATTTCTCACGGCTGTGTAAAGACGTTCTTTTCAGAATGGCTTTCCGGCCGTGCGCTTCTGGGTGTGGCAGTTTCCTCACCTCACTGGACGGACATGAAAGCTGCTTCACATGTCTGGGCATTGAACATGCTGAGGCAGCTTTCACGGATGGTTCATGCATTCATTGCGAAAGCATGACCATGGGAATGCTGAGGACTCGCCGCTCGCTCTCGGGCAGGCCCCCCTTCGCGCCCCACGGCCTGCGGAATTTTTCCGCCGCTGTGGCGAGGCACGAGGGGGAATTTCGAGTCACGGTGCCGAACGTTCCGCCGGCTCCAAAAGCCCTGCGGTCTTCCGCCCGCCAGCATACCCCCGTCGAGATGCCAAAGCAGTACGCCTCCCCGCCAGCCGGGCTGGGCGTCTCCTTTGGCGCTCCTCAGGAGGAAGAGATGTCTGACGCTGCGTCAGAGGGAGAGTCAGGGGGTGAGGACGCTCTTCCGGCGGCGCGGCGCCCCTCCGCGGTTGCTGCCCCGTCGGAGGCAGACTCCGAGCTCTCGGCTATGCTCCTCCGAGCCGCCAGGGGGATTGGCCTGGAGGTTACTCCATCGGCCTCGGCCGATCCTTCTCGGCTGGGCGACTGGTTCCTGGGGACGGCTCCGGCGGCATCGCCTCGCCCTCCCCCGGTGCCATTCTTCCCGGAGGTGCACGAGGAGCTGGTTAAGACCTGGCGGGCGCCCTTTTCATCTCGCCCGCTGCCCGGCTCCTCTCCCCTCGCCACCCTTGATGGCGGGGCGGCCAGGGGGTATGCGTCGGTTCCCCAGGTCGAGCGCGCTATGACGGTGCAACTTTGCCCGCGTGGCGCTGCCACCTGGCGGGGCCGGCCGCGTCTCCCGTCCAAGGCGTGTGAGCGCTCGTCCGCCCTTGCGGGCCGCGCTTTTCACGCTGCGGGCCAGGCCGCCTCGGCCCTGCATGCGATGGCAACCCTGCAGGTCTACCAGGCCAAGGGGTTGAAACAGCTGCACGAGGGTGGTCCCGACCAAGGTACGATGCAGGAACTCCGCGCTGCCACCGACTTCGCCCTTCGTGCGACGAAGGTCGCGGCGCGGGCCCTTGGTCAGGTGATGTCCACGGCTGTGGTCCAGGAGCGACACCTGTGGCTCTCTCTGGCCCAGATGGCAGATGCCGACAAAGCACGCTTTCTCGACGCTCCCATCTCCCAGAGGGGCCTATTCGGCGACTCTGTCGAGGACTTTGCCCAACAGTTCTCGGCAGCCCAGAGACAGACGGAGGCGTTTCACATCCTGCCCCGCCGCGATGCTTCCATCCCGCCGCCGGAGGCACCGCCTCCGCCTGCACGTCGCCGAGGGCGCCCCCCTGCGGCCGCAACATCTACGGCTCGCCCCACCGCGGAGGCCCACGACGCCAGGTCGGCGAGAAGGGCCCGCAAGCGCAGAGCCAGCCGCAGGAGAGTGGCGCCGCCCGCGGCACAGGGATCGGCCCGAAACACCCGCAAGAAAACTGCGAAACGTCCCTGACGCGGGCCTCCAGAGGTGATTGAGACT
>NC_133361.1:22792830-22830495 GCF_049309525.1 Garra rufa
ATATACTCATCTAATTATACATCATTTATTATACATAAATATAACTATTGAACCTATTATTGAACCTAACTAAACGTGTCATTTACAACAAATATTGATTTACTTCTTCTTCTACTAAACAATCAACATCCCCATTCTGCACTTCCAGCTAATTACATGAACTCTGGATGTCTAGATAACCAGACGGAAGGTGGGAAAGTGCAGTGTTATCCGTATCTGTGAGTGGCTTTATGTGTAAATATGTTGTTTCAGCCGCCTCTTACTCTTATCTTACTCTCTATTTACCTGTTATGTTCCCATGGTGATCCGCCCCTCACTACCTTACGACTGTCGTAAACCTGCAGAGTTGTGAGAGCTTCGTTGGCGTCAACTCTCACAATAGTGCGAAAGGTGAAAGCGGGGCGAAGGCTCCGCGAGGGAACTTGAGTTAAAACTTGAGAAATAACGAGAGAAACTGCCCCGGTTGTCGTCTTCGAAACAGGAAGTGCGATGATGTCAGTTCGAGCACTGACGCAGCCATCTGCTCGCGCTGACGGACGGGTTTCTTCGTTGCCATGGAGACAGCTTTAGTGTGTTAGCAAACATCCGGCGCTCGCTGGACTACACACACACACACTCATCAATGAAAAAACCTTTCAGTCATTAAACAGCACCTAGTGGAAATTTTCGTAATACGGAACGCGTAACAGAAAAGAAATAGATACAATATATATTTTTTTCTTTTTAATAATGAATCCAAAAGGTTAAAATATTAATTTAATATTATATTAATTTAATATTTTAAGACAAGAGGCAAGACAAGACAAGAGGCAATATTTTAAGGGCAAGATAATATTTTATAATACAAGCTAAAAAATTATATTGCATAAATTAAACACATTTTAAAAGTCAAATTCTCACTATCATTATGCATTAATATTTTTTACTTATGTGTAAAATTGTAAACATTATATTAAATATATAGTTAAACAAAATTGATATAAATATAAAAAAGCTAAATATTTAACATGCAACAATATTTTATGATACACACACATATTGTAGTATAAATATATACACACACACACACACACACACACACACACACACACACACACACACACACACACACACACAATTTTGAATACATTATTTAAAACGTGTCTATAAATTAAATGTGTTTATAAATTATAAAAGTAAGAAAGGCTTTAATGCCATTTTAAAATAATTAAATTATGCAATTATTATATAAATGCATATTTATCAATATATATTAACACGTTTGTATTTTAAAAGCTAATATTTAGCAATATTTTATCTTTTTAATGATAATAAATAATAATAAAACACACATATATAATTCTGCAGTAATAATGCATGCATATAAATAATAATATATAATTAATATCATTACATTGATGATGTACTAACACCAGATAAAATATAAAATATACAACAACATTTTCATTGTTTTAACATATATATATATAATTTTAAAATTGTTAATTAATTATTAATAACATTAAATAAATTGTAAAAATGCTAATAAACTAAAAATGTATTAGTTAATTTATACATATATTAATTGCAATTTTCTTGTTTATTCAAACATTTGTAAAAACAACATTTTTATTTTTTAAAAATATTGATTATTTTTCATTATTAATAAAACTATTAAAAATTTAATAAACTAATAATTTATTATTAGCTGATTTATACATATATTAATTGCAGTTTTCTCTTTTATTTGAACATTTGAGAAAACTTAATTTTTAATATTTTAACGTTATTAATTATTTTTAATTATTAATAAAATTAAATAAATTGTAAAAATGTTAATAAACTAATTATTTATTATGAGTTGATTTATACATATATTAGTTGCATTTTTCTCTTTTATTCGAACATTTGTAAAAACAAAATTTTTATTATTTTAACATTATTAATCATTTTTAATTATAAATACATTTAAATAAATTGTAAAAATGTTAATAAACTAATAATTTATTAATTGATTTATACACATATTCATTGCAGTTTTCTCTTTTATTTGAAAATTTGTAAAAACAACGTTGTTATTATTTTAACATTATTAATCGTTTTTAATTATTAATAAATTAAATAAATTGTAAAAATGTTAATAAACTAATAATTTATTATAAGTTGATTTATACATATATTAATTGCAGTTTTCTCCCTTATTTGAACATTTGTAAAAACAACATTTTTTTATTTTAACATTATCAATTATTGTTAATTAATTCATTAAATATTAATAAATTAATCATTTATTATTAATTGATTCATTCCTATATTAATTTCAGTTTTCTTTCCTCCCCCAACATTTCTAAAATAAATAAATAAATATTTTAACGTGGTTAATTATTTTTTAATTAATTATTAATAAAAAATAATTAAATTGTAAAACAAAAAAAAAAATATAAATTCTTAATGGCTTTATTCCTCGACCATTTTTAAATATTAATTTTAAATGAAGCGTAAGAGGAACCTGGCATATGTTGCAGCAATTGTTTGCCTAATGCTTGCAGCGTAACGTCAGGCCTCTCTATATCGTGGTTCCTCTTGTGGTTTGGCGATCAAACATTGAAATGTCTGTATTTGTATGTATTGTATGCTTATGTATTTAGGTTTCCGTGGTCACTTGCTGTATTTTCCAATTGTTTGGGCCGCGATGGCAGACGAGGTAAAAAAATGAAAGCTGTTGACACATACCGTTTGGGGAATTTCACAGAGAATTGAACGTGACATAGTAGGAGAAGAGAAATGATGAACAAACGAAGAGGACAGGTGGTGAGAAGTTTCTAAAAACACTTACGACATTCTTTGCTAAGTATAGACGGAAAAGAAACTCGCCATTCTCTGCAATGCAAATAGCAAATGCTAGTTTCACAAACACTTGTCTGCTTGTCTTAGCCAGCTGAAATGAAAAGAAACGGGTTTAACGTTGTCATGAAGGATATATGTGATGCTTAAGACAGACTTTTGGAACAATAATCATGTCGGGAGTAAAAAAAATACGCCTATGTAAACAGCTCGCTAGGTTTTGAAACAGAGCCACATTATAAGATAATTAGCGTAACATAACATCCATATAGAGTAGTTTGGATATGCTGGAGACTGGCTCATTGGCTTTATGTGTCACAGCATTATTTATTATTCTGCTTGCTAGTTATTTTGCTTATTTATTTGTTCAAGATGACTAAAAGTACTCTTAATGCGGGGATATGGAGCAAAAAGGTACAATAACAATGGCTCATTACTCCTCACAATTTGCAGTTTCTCTGGGTTCCAGACCAGACAGTACTCAACTAAACTAAACTATCCATTATTTTGTTATTTTTCTTATTCAAAACCTAGTTTAGTTGAGTACTACAACTGCAAATTCAATCTTTTTTTACTCAATGGATGTGAGGAATAATGAGCCATTATCGTTGTACCTTTTTGCTCCAATCCCCGCATTAAGTGTACTATTAGTCATCTTGAATATATATATATATATATATATATATATTTGTATTTTATATGAAGAGTTCATTTGCAAAAAACATAACATTTTGCATTCCAGTTAATCTCTATCAAACTGCAGTTGGGTTATTTTCATTTAAAGTAAAAATAACAAAAAATAAATGAATAAATAAAGCTAACTAACACAGTAAGACACATTTAAAAAATCACGATAACATTATAAAGAGTTATCTGTTATTATATTATATTAATTTATTTATTTAACCAGTACCCTTTTGTTAATAAAATCAGATGAAATATAGATTTTCAATTAAAATTATATGTTTATCTAAGAAAGGCTTTCATGCTATTTAAAATAATTATTTTTATAATAAACAACAAATTTATAATACATTTTTAATAAATAATTAAATAATGCAGTTATTATAAATATGCATATATATATATATATATATATATATATATATATATATATATATATATATATATACATACATACATGTTTATGTAAGAAAAGCTTCAATGCCATTTTAAAATAATTAAATAATGCTATTATTTAAGTATTTAATTGATAAATATGCATATATTCATATCGTATGATATTCATATTTTAAAAGATTATATTTAGCAATATTTGATCTTTTTGTGTTAATAAATAATAATAAATAACATATATATATAAAACCGTATATAATGATATTATATACAATTAATATTATTATATTGATGATGTATTGATGGTGTGTTTTTAAATCAATATATTATATATGTTTGAAACCATACAAGACACCTCACATTGTTTTATATTACAGCTACACATAATACAATGTGTATAATAAATAGAAATGATTGATTTATGCCAAGATAAAATATAAATATATTTGTTTTTAAATAAAAGAAATACATTTCTAGTAAATATATCTGTTTTATATTTTAAAATACCAACTTTATTAAAAATGTTTTTTTTTTATTAAAAAGTTGCAAACAGATAATACACAATTTCAAAAATTATTTTATTTGTTATGTTAAAGTTTACAATACATAATATCAAACGACTGAATAAATATATATAGTTTAACATTATTTAACTACCATTTTATCTGGGCAAAATATATATTATAATATATAATATAATATAATATATATTTTTTTATTAAAATAGAAATATAATAAATATATTTATTTAGAATGGTTTAATTTAAATAATTAAATAATGTAATTATTTTACATATGCATATCACCTTTATATGCATATATATCTATCCATATATATATATATATATATATATATATATATATCAATATTTAACAAGTTCGTATTTTAAAAGTTATATTCAACAATATTTGATATTTTTTAATATGTTAATAAATAAAAAATAAATATGTAATTATGCACTAATAGTACATAATATATAAATATTATATAATTTATATTATTACTTATTTATTAACACCAGATAAAATATAAAATAGTTTTTAATATTTTAAAATACCAACTTTATTAAAAATGTTTATTTAAAAATCTGCTTAATTTTTTTTTGTTTGTGATGTTAAAGTTGACAATACATAATATCAAATGATTGAATAAATATATATGGTTTAACATTATTTAACTACCTGGGCAAATGTGAATAAATATTTTTTATTAAAATATAAGTATAATAAATATTTTGTATAGTTTGTATTTTTAAAGTTCTATAAAAAATATAAATATGTAATTATGCACTAACAATACATAATGTATAAATATTATATAAAAGTAATATTATTACTTATATATTAACACCAGATAAAATATAAAATTGTTTTTAATATAGAATATGTATATTTTATATACAAGATATCACATTTTTTCATATTGTAAACACACACACACACACACACACACACACACACACACACACACACACACACACACACACACACACACATTTTATACCATTTAAAATCTAAATATATTTATAGTAAATTTATTAGTTTTAATATTTTATAATACCAACTTTATTAAAAAAAAATTAAATGCTGATAAAAATGGAAAACACAGATAGGACAGATTAGTGAAAATGATTTTATTTGTGATGTTAAAATGAACAATACAAATGATCAAACATTTAAATTAATTTATATACTTTAACCTTATTGAACTACTACAACTTCTAGTCAAAATGTAAGTATCACATCATGTTTGTATCATTATAAATGATATATCATTCCATTACATTTTCATACCTGTGACTTACAGTGTGGAGCAGCAGCATGAACAGTCCTCTCTCTGTGTTTCAGTGTGTTTGGAGCAGAAGGCCACAGAGAGAAGACCAGACCCCTGTTCCTGCTGAACTGAGCCAGCTACAGCCATCCACTGATTATCAGCACAGCAGGCACAGGCGACCAGCCCACCGACAGAGACAGACACAAGCAACACACACCAAAACAACAGCAACCCAAGACAGGCATCAAGTATGAAACCAGTCAAACAGCCACTGTAACCTCGGGTATGTATGACTCATACATACATACATACATACATACATAGATAGATACCCACACACACATCAGATAGATAGATATAACTTAAAGGCTGTGAATCTGTTTACTTCAGATCTTTCTGTAATGTTTCAATGAGTGTTCAATTTTGGTTTGGCTTCATGCAGGCAGTGAGGGGCGTTTGACTTGATTTTGGCTTTCTTAACTTTTGAATTGTAGAATGGCGTTCGTGAACCTGGGTCGCCGTTACAAGATCCTGAGGACCAATTACCGAAGGATTTGTGCGAGACGGCGGCCCGTACAGTTACAGATCCCCCAGCATGTTTCACAGCTGGCAACCGGCGTTGCGGGCTCCAGGCATCCTTTGGCTTTCTCGTAAGATAAACCCGCCTGGATGCAGGAAATACGGTAAAAGATGACTCACTGGACCATTTTTTCCATTGTTTTGCGCTCAATGCATCGTTTGGGCCTTGGATACAAACAGTTTCTGAACGGCTGCCCTGCCATAAATTGCGCTTTTGTGTGGCGTCCGTTTGAAGGGGTTTTGTTGAAAGCGAACCGCTGAAGTTCAGATTCAGTTCGGACATGTGTGGGCACTTAGCAACTGTCCTAAACATCCCTGTTGGTGAACTTTGACATCAAGTTCATGTCTATTTTGCATGAATACGTCGTGCTTTTTACGTTGCGTTTTTGAGACTTGAGGTAGCAATAATGTGGCCTCTTGCAACTTTACTAGTTTGCTGATTTTCAGATTTCTTTTATTTAATGCATACATTTTTCAGCTTCACCAGTTGCAAACTTACAAAAGGCATACACTACCAGTCAAAAGTATTTGAACAGTAAGACTTTTAATGTCTCTTTTGCTCACCAAGCCTGCATTTATTTGATCCAAAGTACAGAAAAAACTGTAAATTATTGAAATATGTTTTCGATTTAAAATAGCTGTTTTCTATTTGAATATTATATTTTAAAATGCAATTTATTTATGTGATTTCAAAACTGAATTTTTGCATTATTACTCCAGTCTTCAGTATCACATGATCCTTCAGAAATCATTCTAATATGCTGATTTGGTGCTCAAAAAACATTTATTATTATTATTATGGTGAAAACAGCTGAGTAGAATTTTTTTCAGGTTTCTGTGATGAATAGAAACAGGGTTTATCTGAAATACACATCTTTTGTAACATTATAAATGTCTTTATCATCACTTTTTATCAATTTAAAGCATCCTTGCTAAATAAAAGTATTAATTTCTATCATTTATCACCTAAAAAAATAAATAAATAAACTGACTCCAAGCTTTTGAATTGTATATAGTGTATAGTTACAAAAGCTTTTTAAAAGCTTGGTCTGTGGATCTTTCTATTCATCAAAGACTCCTGAAAAAATGTACTCAACTGCTTTAAATATTGATGAGCATATTATTTTAAATATAGCATATTTTAAATATTGAATGATCATATTAGAATGATTTCTGAAGGACCATGTGACCCTAAAGACTGGGGTAATGATGCAGAAAATTTAGATTTGATCACAGAAATAAATTATATTTTAAAATATATTCAAATAGAAAGCAGTTATTTTAAATAGATAAAATATTTAAAAAAATTTTTACTGTTTTTTTTGCTGTATTTTGGATCAAATAAATGCAGGCTTGGTGAGCAAAATAGAATGCTTTAATAAAATGAAAAATCTTACTGTTCACAAACTTTTGAGTAGTGTTAATAAAATAAATAAATAAAACAATTAATTAAAAAATAAATATATACATGGTTCGCAGGTTCTAAAATCACATTTTAAAAAATAAATTTAAAAGTAAGATAAATGTAAAACTAAGGCTTTTGGGAAGGAATGTGAATATTAATATTCTACTTCGGCACCAGCTACTTTTAGAGAACTTTGGATAACATTCTCTCAAAATTATAAAAGAAAACATTCTTCCAGTAACTAATAGAATGTTAATAGAATATATAATTAATAGAATGTTTGTTTAGAGTTTCCTGGTCTTTAATAATGTTCTCAAAAGATTAGCACAAAAATGTTAATACATCATTCATAGAATGTTTTATTTCTAAAACATTTTAGTTGGATGCTCATCTTATGTTTTTTTTTTTTAATATTAATACTTATTTCAGAACTAAAATAACATTCCTTTAAGGTTTGCAAAATTCCAAAATGGAATGTTCCCTTAACACATAAACAAATTTTTGTTATGTTTTAGAATATTCTCTGAACATTTAGCAAAAAATGTTTTTATTAATGAGAATGTTAGACACTCCTGGGTCATATTTTTTGTTAGTTGCTTCACCGACCACGTTTGACAGGAATTTGTTCTAGGACCAACAAAAGGTGTTTATCCAAGTACTTTTATTTTCAGGCCACGGCTCGTTTGTTGTGTATTGTGCTAAACACCTGAGACGAAGATTACTTGAGACAAGATAAAAACAGGTCTGTCACAACAGTGTGAGATTTACGACAGCAAGAAGAGTCAAACCTAGAATTAATCTTTAGTGCATCTTTAATGCAGTTTTTCAGGAACATCATACATGCAATAAAAAAAAAAAATCACATCAGGATACTCGGCATGCATTTATTTTATTGCTGCTATTGGCTTTAACTTTTCTTTTGGTGATTTGGATCCCAGGATGGCAGAACTTAACCACTGTGAACAAAGAAATTTAATGCAGTGTTCACAAGTGGGTTAAGTCCTGACACCACACAACCCACATAGTGAATTGGCACTTCTGTCACCACTAACTCATGTGCGAGACGTTCTGCATTCCTTCGGGATTAGGGTCTCACGTCACGTGTTCAGGTGTGTGCGTTTACAATGCATATACAGTATGTGGCGTGTCTGCAGTCTCAGAGTCGAGTCCCTCACACGAGCCATTGGAAATCCCTGGCAATGTGATTCAGTCATTAGGTTTAAAAATCACTCTGCCAGGAATTCCCCTGGCCGGCAGAAGAGGAGGGTCCGGGCTTAAGTCATTCTGTCTGAGGTGGGGTCCTACATTTCTATATCTGTCCTAACACATCATGTACAAGGGCGCTGTGAGAACAGCAAACAGCACAGCAGACAGATAGCAAACAGCCGGGATAAAAAAAAAAAAGTTTGGCTAATAATGAAACTTTTGTCATCGTTTACTCATTCCAAACCTGAAGGACTTTATTTTTTCTTCTGCGAATAATGAAAGGACATGTTTAGAAGAATGTCAACGCTGCTCTTTTTCATACGGTGAACATATACAGGATGCTGAACTCTTGAAAGGATAGAAAAGCACTAGAGAAGCTAACCCAGCTAACAAAAATATTCACATTAGGTTATAAAAAACATTACTTCTGAATATTCTCTGACTATTCAAAACTTAAAAAAAAAAATATTATGTGAATGTAAAGAGAACATTCCATTTTAGAATTTTGCAAATGCTATGGAATATATATATATATACTTTTGAATGTTTTTTTAAACATTCTGAATTTTTTAAAACATTCTAAAAGAAGCATTTGACAAGTGAATTCTGAGAAACAGTGCTTTTATGCTAATGTTTTGAGAACATTATTAAAGACCAGATTATTGACCCTTCGCAAACAGCTTGATTGACAGGCGATCTGACCAATCATAACGCTGAATCCACCATTTTGTCCGACAAAACAAATCAGACAGGAGAGTAAATTAACTTTGGTGGACTTAAACTTGAAAAACTGTGTGTATTGATGTCTTTCTGCAGTTGAAATAAAATACATTCTGATGTACATTCTTGTTTATTTCGTGCTTTAAGTAAATAAGAAAAGATGATCGGTTTACTTGTCGATTGATCTAATAAGGCAATACAGTGATTCTGTCACAACACATTAAAATAAAAAAAAATTACAACATTTTAAAGCCTTGTTTCATACCAGAAGTAACCTGCTCTGTCTTGTATGTTGGTGTGTTGTCAGTTTTCTTTGCCCCGTGATGTATTTTTCACTGCGTGAGAACATGATGTGTAGCGTGAGAGCGGCATTGTTTGTCGGACATAGCTACAGTAAATTAAGAGAACGGGTTTTTGCGAAGGATCAGTTGTGAACAAAACTTCTGTTAATGTTACTGGAAGAACGTTTGTTGTTATCTCTGAGAGAACCTCGCCAGAATGTTAGCCGGTTATAAAAACATGCCAGATGTGAGCTAAACCCAAGTGTTGACATTTCTGCGAAATGTTATTACGTCATTTTTTGCGCATTTCACTGCATTTTCAAAGTGAAATATCCAGTAAGTGGCGCTTGGTTTATTTCAAAACATATGAAAGTGAATTTTAAAAAGGTTTATTGCATTGGTTGTTGAAATATCCAGTGAGTGGCGCTAAAAGCATATTCAGATTATGTGAAACAGATGAACACAAATCTGGCAACATTTCCGTTTGTTGTTGACGTGTATCATAGTGATGCAAAGTCCGATTTATTTCAGCGAAGCAGTTATTTTCTGACAATTCAGCTCTTTTTCGATCGGACGTGTTATTTCGGATGTGCGTCTTGCGTCATCAACCTGGGACTAAAGTTCGATTCGGTTCGATTTTGTAAACCGGCTCAGAAGAACGATTCATTCAAGAATCGAACTTGGTGAGTGGCAGCACCGAATGTAATCAATGCCACTGAAATGAATGAAACTCACTTATTTTGCTGATTATTTCTGCCGAAAATGAAATAAACATTGTCATGTTTTGGGCTCCTGAGCAAATTTACTTCTGAAAGCCATACATATGAAACAGGTTATGTGACGCAAACGTCAAAATGCATTAGTTAACAAATCATGCACTATGGTAATAGTGGCTTGAGATCAAAACACAGCATTGTGAATTGAGCTGTGTGAAAAAAGGCCTTATTAATCATAATTTGTGTGAGAAAGATTCACGTTTTCTGATGTTTTACTGCAAATACTGTTAATTTAAGCAGAAAATTGCAGTGAATAGCACATATAGAAATGTTTTTGCCAAAATGTTGATTTTAGTGGATCTTTTTGTCTTTTTGGAACCCAACAGGTAGCGTGAACATCTTCTAAACATCTTTTGGGTTCCACTGAAGAAAGAAAGTCCAACAGGTTTACATGTAAGTAAATAATGATACATTTAAACTTGCCTGCACTAGTCTGTTTAACATGCGAGGTGTTTATGTGTGTGTACATGTCTTCCAAGGGCACATAATTTTTTGTCATGCAGTCCGTGGTCATTGCGGCTGGCCCCTCCTTCTGCTAGCGTCTGGGTGACTGGGCTTCCTGTGGACTTATAAAAATAGCTTTTCAATGACAGTTTGAAATGAGGTCAGAAAGACATGCGGTCCCCGCCGAGTGCCATTAAAAAAAAAAAAAAAAAACGCTAAGTATGCTGCTCTGTTCAAAACCCGCGTCTCATCTGGAGTAAAATTTTAGGAGTGACAAAAAACAGGCAGAACCTGTGAAGGATCTAGTATATCTTGAAGGACCACTTGTTTTCTCAGATAAAGTCCTTGAGGACCAGACACTTGTTGCACAGTTGGAAAGTTTTTGCTGCATTGCTAACAGGGGTTGTTTTATTTCAATATCAGCCAAAAATAGACATGAGATTAAGAGTTTGAATGTGGATGGAATTAAACTTGGATTATGTATTGGGTTAATTCACATTTTGGCAAACATGAGCACACTTTAAGACATTACTGAGATCAGTCTTAAGAAAATCTGTCTCCATTTGCTCTTGATTTCACCTCATTTCTCTTACGGCGATCTTTCCGACGGCGACTCGTCAGTTGGAGTTTTTAAAGCAGAAACATATTTTCCAGTTGTAACTTGTCACTTCGCATTCTCCTCAAACTGTTTTCCCTCTAAACATTTATGAAGGAACATTTACAGCATCGTAACCGGTCGACAGAATCGTTCCAGTTCCTTGCAGCGTCTCACAGTTGTCAATACAAATGTCAGCATTGAGAAAAGGACATGAATATGTCCAGACGCAGGGGAACTCCTAGCTTACGTAAACCAGGAGCATTATGTTTACGTCTTTACATAAAGCATCCCAGATAATGCTGCAAGCAGACCTGCCAGCTCTAAACAAAGACCTCCATTACTTATAGAGCGCTGACTGTTTGTGGTGCAGTTTTTTTTTTTCAGGTTTTCCCCCCAGTAACTGCGCGCAAGATGAGACTTTGCAGTTGAGTGTAACAGACAGACAGTCATTTAGATGCTGATCAGAGGATGTGGCCCGTCTGTCTAACACGCACAGGCCTCGAAAAAGACTTAGGACAATGAAGCCACGATTAAAAATGTCTGAATTGCATTCAACAACAAGATATCAAAGCATTTTTCCTTAGTGTAGTTTATCAGGTGTACAGTTAATCACACATGGCCTTATTTAACCTAAGTCTACAGAAATTGACTGACAAGTGTCTTTCTTTTAACACTTGGTTTAATGTTTATGCATCAAATGCATAGACATTTAGACATATTTGGTTTCACTTCCACACCCAAGTCAGGATTAAACTCAAATGTCCAGTTACAGAAAGCTGCGAAAGTGTTTAAAGCATAATATTTTCCCCCTAGAAACATCATTATGCATTTTCCACACACAAAAAGGCGCCTTTCCAAGTGAGACTGCAACTGAAACGACGCATTAAGACTGAATATTGCTTTTGAAGGGCATCTGAACCATCTGAAGCGCTGTGATGTGTTTTCCCGATTCTCGAAAGCTTGAAATCATCCACCCAATCTAGACTTGATGAAGTGACGCCTCGCGAACGGGAAGATCTTCTGTCCATTAATATTTTCCATCAGATCTTTCCTTTCAGCCTTTTTCCCCTAAATTGAAGCCGCAGTTGTTCTTTTTGCCAGTGATCTCAGTCTTTCCTCTCGCTAATGACAGCGTCTGGCGTGATGCAGTCGATGCGGTTACACCTCACCGAGGAAAAGAGCAGGAAAGACTTTTTACAGCTGTCCTTATGATGAGAAGTCACACTTTCATCCTGCAGTGTTGCAGCTAATTTTAGGGATTGAAGAAAAAATGCCCGTAATATCCTATTTGCTCTGCTGCTTGCCAGATACGTATACTTGCCAGCAAATTTGATTTTGCATTTAGTCGCTGTAGGTAATCAAATACTGGGCTTTTTAAAAAAGTGAAATGCACCAATTTAGGCTCACACAGCATATTTATTAAGCAGAAGCAAAGTTACAAATGAGAATAATATTTTAGATATTATTAGATACATTTTAGAAGAATTAAACTCAAGCGAAATATGAAAAAATGACTAATTGTTCGGGCGAAACACTAGCAGAATATAAAAAAAAAGATTTAAATTTTCTATAATATAATATAATTAATTTTTTATATTTACTTTGTCTTGTTGCACATTATCAGATAAGCAACGCTTTAAAATTTCTCACATTTTACTGACATTAAAATAGTTTTAAGTGAATTTAATCTGTTAAACGGTAGATGAGTGAATGTAATTAATGACTCAGCAAAAATCATAACAGACGGCTTCTATAACCGTACAGCACCCCACCCTGCCCGTGGGAATATGTCTCTCTCATTTGTTCGTTTGCTTCATTCATTGAACTCAAACCCAAAGTGACTGACACCAAATACAACTTCTGCAAACGGCATTTACTGCATAGAAAAACTCTGTCGTGGAAGCACAAAGGCGCTCGTCCCCTTTTTAAATTCACACAGCTCATGGTTCTCGTGCTAATGTGCCTGTAACTTTACTCCAGATACTATTACACCCAATCCTCCGCAGCAGCCATTAACTTAGAGGCCATGAAAAAACACTCAGCAGCAAATGCAGGAATCCATCACACTTGTTCCACTTGCGCACCGTTTCCTAATCTCTGTACCAGTCCTAAGGACTCATTTGCTCCCCGAAAAGTGGGACGGGCCTGTTTCCAGAACCTCGAATCTTCCCTGTGTCTCTAGTTTCTCTCGCGGCCTCAGTTTCTCATTTTTTAGACCTAATGAGCACATCATGAACTGAGTAAGAATTTTTGTGGCCTTCTTTTGACGTGTTAGACACTGTATTATACTACTGTGTATAATGTAACAATATTTCATACACTTCACTATACTATACAACTCACTATAGTACACACTTTACTATACACTATATAGTATAAAATACGTCTTTATCACTAATATACTGTACTACACACTTGTATTGTACACTAGAGAATATCATACTAAACTTCAATTTATAGTATAGTGTATAATATTACTATATGTAACACTATTTTACATGCTTCGCAATACTATACATTACTAGTGTACACTGTTTTATAGACTTTACTACACAACTGGCTACAATTTACTATTTACTAGAGTATATACTTCACTGTAATACACTATATATAATAAAACACTTCTTTTTTACTATAGTATACTATGCTACACACTTATTAACACATATTGTGCTGTGTACTTTACAATACTGTACACTTGTGTTGTACACTACTGAATATAATACTAAACAACAGACTGAACTATACTAGAACATAAACTGTAACACTAGTTTATATACTTCACAATACTACACCATTTACTACATTTCAATTTTTGCAATTTACTAAATACCACAACACACACTTTATTATACACTATATACTTCAAAATACTTGTCTACAGTATATAATATACTGTACTACACACTTATACACTACAAAACATCTTCAATATACTATACACTATACTATAGTATAAAATGTAATACTACTTTTAATACTTCACAATACTACACCATTTACTACATTTGACTCTTTTTTACAATTTACTATACACAGGAACACACTTTACTCTAGTCTACACCATATACTACAAAGTCTATAGTATATAATATACTAATATTCAGTGTATATAATATACTGTACTACACATTTGTACAGTACTTGTACAATATATTAAACGCTTCAATATATTATAGACTAGACTATATCACAATATTACACAATTTACTATATACTTGAGTACACACTTCACTGTAATTTGCACGATATACTATAAAACCCTTTTCTTTTTTACTAAAGTATACTGTACTATAATTGATTATACTACCAGCTTATATTGTACACCACAGAATGTAATAGATAACGATTTATTGTACTAACTGCGTCAATATATTATAGACTGTACTATACTTTTTACAGTATAAAATGTAACACTATTTTAAATACTTCACAATACTCCACCATTTACTACATTTTACTTTGTACTATATAGAGGAACACACACTATATACTACAAATGCTATATTATATAATATACTGTACTACACACTTTTTTATACTACACAAAATATCATACCAAACGCTTCATTATATTATACACTGTAACACTATTGTATACATTTCACAGTATTACACACTTCACTGTAATATGCATAATATACTATAAAAAACGTCTTTTTTACTATAGTATACTGTACTATACTTATTATACTACCAGCTTATATCGTACACCACAGAATATCATACTGAACAATATATTGTACTAAACACTTCAGTATATCATACACTTTACTATACTACAGTATAAAATGAAACCTATTTTAAATACTTCACAACACTACACCATTTACTTACAATTGACTATATACCGTAACACACACTTTATTATACATTATATACTACAAAATCTATAGTATATAATGTACTGTGCTACACCCTTTGTTTTACTACACACTGCAAAATATAATACTAAATGCTTCAATATTTTATACACTAGACAATACTACTGCATATAATGTAACACTATTTTATACATTTCACAATATACTCGAGTACACACTTTACTGTAATATGCACAATATACTAAACCCTTACTATACTTTATTATACTACCAGCTTATATTGTACACTACAGAATATCATACTAAACGATTTGTTGTACTAAACGCTTCAATATATTATACACTGTGCTATACTACACTATACTATTATACTATAAAACGTTTTTTTTACTATAGTATACTGTACTATACTTTATTACACTACCAGCTTATATTGTACACTACAGAATATCATACTGAAGAGTATGTTGTACTAAACGCTTCAATATATTATACACTGTACTGTACTATACAACACTATACTATTTTACTATAAAACGTCTTTTTTACTGTAGTATACTGTACTATACTTTATTACACTACAAGCTTATATTGTACACTACAGAATATCAAACTGAACACTATGTACTAAGCGCTTCAATATATTATACACTGTGCCATACTACACTAGACTATTTCGTTTTATATAACTTTGTTATATTAACGTTTGACTCAACCGACTAGACTGTCAGGTTTTCTTATTCTTACTCTGAAAGAGCACAAGAGGAATAATCACCTCAGGTCGCTTTGGCTCTCCTGTGATCTAGCGCTCCAGCTTGGACACCTCGTCTAACACTCCCGGCTCGGCCTTTCTGTTTTTGCCACACTTTTTTTTTTTCTCTCCTCCTTCCTCTGAAAGTTGTTTTGGCTGTGCAGCGTCTGGCACGGTCTTCCGAGACTTGAGAACAATGAGAAGAATGTTTGAGCTTTTCTCCACAGCCTCATCCTCGCACTCCTTGTTTTGAGTGCGTTTTTATGACCTCCGCTTCACGCCGCCCCGAACTCATGTCTGGCTGACAGATGTCGCGCAGTCGCTCAGACGGCCCATTCTAAGAAACTATTTACGGATGACCTTTCCTCTGGACGCTCAAGTGGATCACTTGTCTGGCTGAGCTCGAAAAGTCAGTCCCAACATCACTGACTATACCACAAACTTCCAGAGTGCTGAACAAGGGGTGTTTTTAAGCCAAAACGCCTTGAAAACTTAAAGAGCGATAACGGGTAGTGGAGAAACCACATGCAGATGTTACTGAAAGTTCAAAAGTGTGACGCTGGACTTACCTGGATGATCTGACTGCTCTCTCTCTCTCTGTATCTCCTCCGTTCAGAGCGTGAGAGGAACCTTATAGCAGTTGTCTCAGAGGGAGTGTCTGTCTCTTGTATAGAAGCTATGAGTGTTTATATAGGAGAGAGAGAGAAAGAAAGAGAGATGAGAGAGAGAGAGAGAGAGAGTTCGTCTGGGGGCCAGACGGGGTGAAAGTGAATGAGAGCGGAGCGAGAGAGACCAGTGAAGGGAATTCCTATTTGTATAACGTCAGAAGTTGAGCCCTCCCTCCATCAGCGTGGATCACAGGAAGAGGCAGGGAGCAATTATACAGCAGAAGAGCTCATAAAAGAGAGACACTGTTTCCCTCTACACACACACACACACCTCAAGCTATTCACGTTTCATCTGATCTCTTCCAATCACTGTTTCACCTGCATCTGTTGAGTTTTATCTACTACAACAACATGTGATCGCTTTCTTTCTCTATCTTTTACCATATTATAGCATACGTATGCATTCTGCACTGGACTACACCATACTACAATATACTTTACTTCACAAAACAACATTATATTAATACTTTGTAGAACTGTAAACCACATCTATAATATATACTGTACTATACTTATTCTATACTGTAGTGTAGATTACTCATATCCATATTACTCAGTGTACTTTTTCTTAAACATCAAGAAATATACTCTACATACTATATTACACTACACCACACTGAAAATAGATTTACATGGCATTTAACATCTTACTTTGTGTGCTAAATGCTTTACTGTGCTATACTGTTCTGTATGTATATACAATACATAGAGAACAGCATACTATATAACTTTATTTAGTATCTGTAGTACCTTAACTATTCTCTAAACATTCACTTTTTGCTATACAATAATATTTAAATTATATATATATATATATATATATATATATATATATATATATATATATATATATAGTAATGTATTATTATATGAGTGTATATGTATATGTATGCACTTTACTATACTATAATATCTGTATTTAATATGTAAAAAATATATACTGCAATATATTTTATATAATATGATATACAAATATTTGTTGTACATAATACGTTATATATTAATAATAATTATAATAAAAAATTTATTTTGTCTAAACACTACTATACAATATATACTACAATACATTTTATATAATATGTTATACAAATATATATTGTGGTTATATAATAATAATAATAATATATATATTTTTTTCTAAACATTTTTTAAACGTGTGTATTGTGGTTATTTAATAATAAAAATAATAATTTTTAATGCACTTTTTCTAAACACTTTACTACGCTATACAATATTTAAATATGTGTGTGTGTGTGTGTGTGTGTATTTAAATAATACATAAAAATATATACTGCAATACATTTTATATAATATGATACAATTAGATATTTTGGTTAAATAATAATAACAGTTAATTTTTTCTAAACAATTTACTATGCTATACAGTAATATTTAAATATACACTGCAGCTCAAAAGTTTGGGAATAGTACGATTTTTATTTATTTTTATTTTTTTAAAGTCTCTTATGCTCATCAAAGTTCCATTTATTTTTTCAAAAATACAGAAAAAAAAACAATATTACGGAATATTATTGCAATTCAAAATAACATTTTTTCATTTTAATGTACTTTAAATTATAATTTATTTCTGTGATGCAAAGCTGAATATTCATCAGCCATTACTCCAGTCTTCAGTGTCACATGATCCTTCAGAAATCATTCTAATATACTGATTAATTACTTTCATTATCAATGTTGGAAACAGTGCTGCTTAATATGTTTTCAGGAGAACAGCATTTATTCAAAATAGAAATCTTTACTATCACTTTTTAGCAATTTAACACATCCTTGCTGAATAACAGTATTAATGTCTTTCAAAGAGAGAAAGAAAAAAAATTACTCCCCAAACTTTGAACGCAGTGTTTATTGTTAAAAAGTTTTCTATTTTAAATAAATACTGTTCTTTTTAATGATTTATTTATCAAAGAATCATAAAAATTATCACAGGTTCCAAAAAAATTATTAAGCAGCACAACTGTTTCCAACCCTGATAATAATCAGCATATTAGAATGATTTCTGAAGGATCATGTGACACTGAAGACCGAAGTAATGATGCTGAAAATTCAGGAATAAATACTATTTTAAAGTATATATAATAATCTGACATTGTATTAGATTTATTTCATTAGAAACAGATACTGTTAAGTAAAACTACTTTTGGTTTTGGTTATTTTTTACACCTGTTGTTCATTTCCAGACACTTTCATTCATGCTGGTGCTTCATTTAAACATTTGAATGGCGTTTACAGCATGTCAACACTTGTATTGGGTCAGAAGGACACAAAGAGGGTCACACCTGCACAGTGTTTACAGGACAGACACAGACATACACACACTGACAAACACGAACCCTCCTCCAGCACTCAGAGACATGTGTTTACTCTGCGCTCAAACACACTTTACAACTGTCCGCTCCTCCTACCTGGACCCTCCCCAGACACAGCCCGAAGAACAGGGTCCGAACAACTGGCTGTCTGTCTGGACATCACACATTCCTCTCACACATTCACACGCCAGTCTCACAGCAACCCAGAGAAATGCTGCTGACTCCAACACATTCAGCTTCCATCCAGGTTTTACCTCATATCTTAATATTTCTTGGCTTGAGTTTACTCTTTTGCTGTTTACAGTCAGTGGTCAGGATGTCATAGTGTCAAATAACTTATGGAGGGTTGAATTTGTCATACGCTGAATCAGAAGGTTACAAACAGTTTGTCCGTTATTATACTTGGCACACGAGCTTGAGAAGGATACTTTTTCCATTTGTGATGCTTTATCCCTGCATTTTTGACCTCCAAAGTGAGAAAAAAGGTGAATTATATAA
This sequence comes from Garra rufa, assembly GCF_049309525.1. NCBI lineage: Eukaryota > Metazoa > Chordata > Actinopteri > Cypriniformes > Cyprinidae > Garra > Garra rufa. The sequence goes on from NC_133361.1 coordinate 22,812,582, forward strand.
TCTACCTGCGTTTTCAAAGTTCACAGTTCACAATCCAAGGCTGTTATACATAGACATTCATGAATGCTGCGATAAGGGTTAATGTGTGGCTTATCTAAAAGTCACCTGAGATATTCTATGTGTGTGTTTGTTTGTGTGTGCGTGTGTGTGAGTCGCAGACACTGACTCAGGTTTCTAAAACTGAACTAGTCTCGGCCCCTCTAAAAATCAAGTTTGGTTGTCATGACAGCGGGGATCTAATTATACAAGCATTCCTCAGAGGAAACACAAGCTCCTCTAAAGACACAACGCTCTTTCACTCGCACATCAACACACAATAAACACAACTCATGCTTTTAGGAAGTGTAGTACAGTGGACTCATACAATCAGAGAAAAGGACAACTTATCTAAAATCATCTAAAACATTCTAAATACAAAAACTATAGAAAAGAGTGTATTATAAAATATGCAACTTTTACTTATTTATTCACTCTTATACACAGGTAATGTGATTCTTTCTTGTATTATTACCAGTGCTGTTTAAATGAGCTTTTATTATAGCTTTAATTTATTTTTAATTCAGTTTCAGTTTTAGGTAGTAACTTAGATATATTTATTTTAGTTAGTTGCCAAGACAACATTTCTCATTTTCTTCTAAAGCCCTTGTTTACATTAGTGCGTTTTAGTTTTAACATGGCATTTTAAAATGAAAATGATCTCCGTCTACACTACACAACCGAAAATGCATGATGTATGATGTTATTGTTTACACGGTTGTCAGGGATACGCCGCTTTCAGAAGTCTCCGTTTTGGTCCATTTACACTTCAACTCAAATCTGAAGTTTTAAAACTAAAACATTTGCGTTTGCAGCGTTTTCGAAAGTCTCTGTTTTCGAAAGTCTCTGTTTTTCAAAGGTCGAATACGCCAGAGTAGTGTCAACGACAGGCGTAACCGTGGCAAAAGTTATGATAAAAGTTAAAAGTTTTCTGTTTACTATTTACATTATTAAACATAAAAATAGTTTTAGTTAACAAATAGTTTACATAACAAATGAAAACGCATATCACATGACCATTCATAATGAGCATTATGTTATTGTTTACACGGTCATCAAGGACACACAGTTTTCAAAAGTCTTCATTTTGGTCCATGTACGCTAAAGTGCAATCCCAGAGTTTTCAAACTAAAACGTTTTCGTTTGCAGTGTTTTCGAAAGTCTCCGTTTTGATTCATTTACACTGAAGTGCAACACTGGAGTTTTCAAACTAAAAAGTTTTCGTTTGCAGTGTTTTCGGAAGTCTCAGTTTTGGTTCATTTACACTGAAGCGCAACCCCAGAGTTTTCAAATGAAAAAGTTCCTGGAGTTTTCAAACGAAAACGTTTTCGTTTGCAGTGTTTTCGAAAAAGTCTCCGTTTTGGTCCGTTTACACTAAAGTACAACCCCAGAGTTTTCAAACTAAAACGTTTTTGTTTGCAGTGTTTTCGAAAGTCTCAGTTTTGGTCCGTTTACACTAAAGTACAACCCCAGAGTTTTCAAACTAAAACGTTTTTGTTTGCCGTGTTTTCGAAAAAGTCTCCGTTTTGGTCCGTTTACACTAAAGTGCAACCCCAGAGTTTTCAAACTAAAACGTTTTTGTTTGCCGTGTTTTCGAAAGTCTCAGTTTTGGTCCGTTTACACTAAAGTACAACCCCAGAGTTTTCAAACTAAAACGTTTTTGTTTGCCGTGTTTTCGAAAAAGTCTCTGTTTTGGTCCGTTTACACTAAAGTGCAACCCCAGAGTTTTCAAACTAAAACGTTTTTGTTTGCCGTGTTTTCGAAAAAGTCTCCGTTTTGGTCCGTTTACACTAAAGTGCAACCCCAGTGTTTTCAAACTAAAACGTTTTTGTTTGCCGTGTTTTCGAAAGTCTCAGTTTTGGTCCGTTTACACTAAAGTACAACCCCAGAGTTTTCAAACTAAAACGTTTTTGTTTGCCGTGTTTTCGAAAAAGTCTCCGTTTTGGTCCGTTTACACTAAAGTGCAACCCCAGAGTTTTCAAACTAAAACGTTTTTGTTTGCAGTGTTTTCGAAAGTCTCAGTTTTGGTCCGTTTACACTAAAGTACAACCCCAGAGTTTTCAAACTAAAACGTTTTTGTTTGCAGTGTTTTCGAAAGTCTCAGTTTTGGTCCGTTCACACTGAAGTGCAACCCTGGAGTTTTCAAACGAAAACGTTTTAGTTTGCAGTGTTTTCAAGAGTCTCCATTTTGGTTCATTTACACTGAAGTGCAACACACAGAATTTTCAAACGAAAACGTTTTCGTTTGCAGTGTTTTTGAAAGTCTCCTTTTTGGTCCATGTACACTGAAGTGCAACCCCGGAGATTTCAAACGAAAAAGTTTTCGTTTGCAGTGTTTTCGAAAGCCTCCGTTTTGGTCCATTTACACTGAAGTGCAACCCTGGAGTTTTCAAATGAAAATGTTTTCGTTTGCAGTGTTTCGAAAGTCTCCGTTTTGGTCCATGTACACTGAAGTGCAACCCCGGAGGTTTAAAACGAAAACGTTTTCGTTTGCAGTGTTTTCGAAAGTCTCCGTTTTGGTTCATTTACACTGAAGTGCAACCCTGGAGTTTTCAAATGAAAATGTTTTCGTTTGCAGTGTTTCGAAAGTCTCCGTTTTGGTTCATTTACACTGAAGTGCAACCCCGGAGGTTTAAAACGAAAACGTTTTCGTTTGCAGTGTTTTCGAAAGTCTCCGTTTTGGTTCATTTACACTGAAGTGCAACCCTGGAGTTTTCAAACGAAAACGTTTTTGTTTGCAGTGTTTTCGAAAGTCTCCATTTTTGTCCATTTACACTGAAGTGCAACCCTGGAGTTTTCAAACGAAAACGTTTTCGTTTGTAGCGTTTTCGAAAGTCTCCGTTTTGGTTCATTTACACTGAAGTGCAACCCCGGAGGTTTAAAACGAAAACGTTTTCGTTTGCAGTGTTTTCGAAAGTCTCCGTTTTGGTTCATTTACACTGAAGTGCAACCCCGGAGGTTTAAAACGAAAACGTTTTCGTTTGCAGTGTTTTCGAAAGTCTCCGTTTTGGTTCATTTACACTGAAGTGCAACCCTGGAGTTTTCAAACGAAAACGTTTTCGTTTGTAGCGTTTTCGAAAGTCTCCGTTTTGGTCCATTTACACTGAAGTGCAACCCTGGAGTTTTCAAACGAAAACGTTTTCGTTTGTAGCGTTTTCGAAAGTCTCCGTTTTGGTTCATTTACACTGAAGTGCAACCCTGGAGTTTTCAAACGAAAACGTTTTCGTTTGTAGCGTTTTCGAAAGTCTCCGTTTTGGTTCATTTACACTGAAGTGCAACCAAGGAGGTTTCAAACGAAAACGTTTTCGTTTGCAGTGTTTTCGAGAGTCTCCATTTTTGTCCATTTACACTGAAGTGCAACCCTGGAGTTTTCAAACGAAAACGTTTTCGTTTGTAGCGTTTTCGAAAGTCTCCGTTTTGGTCCATTTACACTGAAGTGCAACCAAGGAGTTTTCAAACTAAAATGTTTTCATTTGCAGTGTTTTCGGAAGTCTCCGTTTTGGTCCATTTACACTGAAGTGCAACCAAGGAGGTTTCAAACGAAAACGTTTTCGTTTGCAGTGTTTTCGAGAGTCTCCATTTTGGTTCATTTACACTGAAGTGCAATCCCAGAGTTTTCAAACTACAACATTTTCATTTGCAGTGTTTTCAAAAGTCTTTTTGGGGGTCAAAAACGCAGGAGTAGTGTAAACGACAGGCGCAACCGTAGAAAAAGTTATGGGTTTTAAAACGGGGAAAAAAGGACCTAGTGTAAAAGTGTAAAAACATAAAAATAGTTTTAGTTACCAACAACAACAACAACAATGTTGATTATTACTGGTGTACTGAGATTTGTGTTTATAAAACAAACAAAACAAAAACAAACAAAACACACATACACACTTGTGTATCTTTTAACTTGGGCCATTAAGCAACCACCTACTAACGCCCTAGCAACCACCCAGAGCACCCTAGCAACCACATAGTAGTGCTTTAAAACCACTCAAAACAGCTGCAACTGTAGAGCTGTGCCTAGCAACCACAGAACACGTCAACAACCAGTCAGAACACCTTAGCAACCACACAACACCACAACAATCAGTCAAAACACCTTAGCAACCACATTTCAGTGTCCTGGCGACCACATAGCACTCTAGTGAAGGCAAGTCTTGCAGAGCATTAAACCTTCTAAAAACAAACAAACAAACAAAAAAGACCTACATTAAAAAGTAAATTATTTTTGTTTGTAATGTGTATTCTTTACTCTACGATATTATCTGCAAGTATTTTATACTTCACACAGATTTAGCAAGGTTTTTCACAACTGGTTCTTGTTAATTATACCATTTTTTTTTTCTAAACCTTCAAAATGTTCTGAATGTGTATTGCAATCACTTGCATTTACATAATGTTACATATATTTGCTGGAATGTGTTCGGACAGGCCGTAAAAGCCTATGGAAAGAGCAGGTATTATAATGTTGCTTTAGGGGCCACTGCTAATCCACAACACACACACAGCAGTAAAGCCCTGTCTGGATGCATTTGCTTTTTCATTCCGGCTAGTCATATGGGTTTGTCCTCGATTTCTCAGTTTCTCTCTCACTCGCTCCTTTTTTTTTCTCTCTGGTATTTATGTGTTCACGGTTGCCACGGCAACATGAAACACAAACACTGTGGCAGCAGACAGGAAGTGCGTTTTGAACCACAATGGCGTCACTGTGGCTGCTGCAGTGTAGCGCTCGGACTGCTATGATATTATGCGTTACTGTTACGCGCGCCGCTCGCAGCCATTAATAGTATTGATTTTCCAGCTGTCTCGCTCACTTCTGCGCCGCTTTCTCTTTATGTCGGTCATTATGTGTAATGTCAGAACGTGTGCTTTGCTCTTGGTCCTTGAGAGTAATTTGCAGCAGATTTTCTCATGAGTTGCTATGTGTGTGTGTTTGCGTGTGTGGGCCTATTGCACTATGTTACATCAGATTCGTACTACTGTTTATACATCACTCTTTTTCCTCTCTGTTTTTTCACAGTCGTGTCTAAATATACCCCACTGAAATAAACTCTTAATGGGACCTCCCTCTCCTCCGTTCAGACCACGGTCTCTTTGACTGTCATGTTGCATTTCCTTGTTCATTTGTGGTAATTCAGGTATTGTCATGTGCAATGATACAGATCTTTCAGGTAGCAGGTTTCTGCAATGCAGTTGCACTCAAGGAACTGCCAAAAAAGCATTTTTTTTTTTAGCTGTGGCCCAGCAGCTAATGCACATACTCTGAAATACTGAGCCGTGCACTTTGGACATGTTTCATAAAGGAACTGTTCAACTCAAAATGAAAAGTCATAATTTACTCACCCTCATGTCATTCCAAACCTGTTTGATTTGTTTTTTATTTTGAAGAATGTCCATAATTTAATGCTAGGTAGTATTTTAAAAACAAATTGTTCACCCAAAAATGAAAAATTGCTTAATATACTTACTCTTCCGAGAGTGTTTTTTCGTCGGAACAAATAACCTTGCAGAGTCTGCTAAATCTATTTTTATAATCATTATAATTTTTTGTGTATTTGAACCCTTTCCAACAATGACTGTATGATTTTGAGATCCATCTTTTCACACCAAGGACAACTGAGGGACTCATATGCAACTATTACAGAAGGTTCAAATGCTAACTGACGCTTCAGAAGGAAAAATTATGCATTAAGAGCCAGGGGGTGAAAACTTTTTGAATTTAAAGATCAAGGTAAATTTAACTTATTTTGTCTCCTGGTAAACATGTAAGTATCTTTTGTAACTTCTGAAGGGCAGTACTAAATGAAAATAAAGCAAAATAGGAAAAATCTACACATCTTCATTCTGTTCAAAAGTTTACACCCCTGGCTCTTAACCCATCTTTTTTCCTTCTGGAGCACCAGTGAATGTTTGAACCTTCTGTAATAGTTGCATATGAGTTCCTCAGTTGTCCTCAGTGTGAAAAGATGGATCTCAAAATCATACAGTCATTGTTGGGAAAGGTTCAAATACACAAAAATGCTGAAAAACCAAAGAATATGTGGGACCTGAAAGATTGTAAATACCTTATTCAGGTCAGTACTAAATAAAAATAACATGCATTTTGTATGATTCCTCTTATTTATAACTGATGATAAAAACATCACAATAATCCACAAGTAATCCACACTCCAGTAACTCCAGTCCATCAAATAACATCTTGTGAAGTGATAATAATAAACTACTGCATCATTAATTTAACTTTAAACTGTCACTTCTGGCCAAAATATGAGTCCATAATCTATAATAACGCTTCCTCTAGTGAAAAAGTCCATCTTCTGTGGTCTTCCCACAGCAAAATCCACCAACACATTTGTTTAAAACAGTTTTGAACTCTTTCAGCTTGTAAACAGTGCTTGATCTGTGCATATTTCTCTCCCGATTCAGATAAGACGACCTTTTACTGGAGGAAGATTAGTATGGATATATTTGTATTTTAGCTGGAAACTACAATTTGACGTTAAAAGCATCTTAATGGTGCATTTTTTCCCTACAAACAGTTTTTTACTTCACAATAGGTTAACTGATGGACTGGAGTTGTGTGGATTACTTGTGGATTATTATTATGTTTCTATCAGCTGTTTGGACTCTTATTCTGACGGCACCCATTCACTGTAGTGGATTCACTGGTGAGCAAGTGATGTAATGCTAAATTTCTCTAAATCTGTTGAGATGAAGAAACAAACTCATCCACATTGCGGATGGCCCGATGATAGTCGCTTATTAGTTAAAAAAAATGAATTAGCAATTTTATCTACAATTTTATTATAAAAATTAAAAATGTTTATACTTTTTAACAACAAATGCTCGTCTTGCTCTTGCTTGACTTCAGGCAATACATAGTCATGTTAGAAAGGTCACGCATGACGTAGGCGGAAACACCGACCCAGTGTTTACAAAGCGAGTGCGCAAAGAGGGTCAAACGCCCTTTAAAAAAAATGGTAAAACAATGATGTTGGAGGAAAAAATGCATTTTTTTAATAGTTTTTTTGCCATACCCTACCTTTTTGAACTATAGTACACAGATGAAGAACTAACCACGCATGATCTTTCCAACTTGATTACGTAAAGGGTAAAGTCACAGACGCGTATCGCAGAGCTAGTGCAAGACGAGCATTTTTGGTTAAACGTATATAAATTTGTATTTTTTTAGAAATCGTTTCACTAGATAAGACCCTTATTTCTCGGCTGGGATCGTGTAGAGCCCTTTGAAGCTGCATTGAAACTGCAATTTGGACCTTCAACCCGTTGATCCCTAATGAAGTCCATTATATAAAGAAAAATACTTCAAAAGAAAGAAAGAGAGGACTATCTTGGATTACACAGGGATGAGTAAATTATCATTACATTTTTATTTTGGAAGTGAACTAATCCTTCCAAAACTATCTGGCTGTTTCTATACACATTCCTTTCCTCACGTGTGAGGGCCGAATCTGTGCACACTTGACCCCCCTCCCACACTCCGTCCAGCTGACCAGCGTGCTGCCCATCAGCTCCCAGAATACATCTGCATGTGACCCTCCAACTGTTTCATTCAAACAGCAAAGCTGGAACAACAGATGCTAGACCGTCTGCAACAAAACCCTAACCCTAATCAAGCAACCACTAAGCACTGCTCTAGCAACCATCCACAACTCCCTAGCATCATTATGGTGAGCTTCGCACATGCATTCACATTAAATCTGAATGCAAATGACTTAAGCATTAAATGAAGTCCTTTTACAGTGTAAACGGGAAATGAGACAGAGTGATCTCAGAAAAAAGGAAATGAAAGCACCAGCACTTCCTCTGCATGAGATCATTTTAATGAGATCATTCACTGTCACGATGACACACTGCCGTTCTCAAGCCTCCATAAATAAATGCACATCTAATATACTCCCTTTTCCCAAAATGCGCCTTCTTTGGCTCCTTCTCACGGTGATGCCCTTCCAATGCCACTCTTTCATGGAGAGCGCCCACGGCGTGATAAATGTGAGCCCTTGAATGCATTACCACAGAAACAGTCGATATAATTACCATGCCACTACTGCAGTCCATTATGCATGCTTTAAAATCTGCTCTGCAACATTTAGACCTGCAGTAAAGGTACGCAGGAAGTGCACTGCCTAAAATGGCTCTGCATTATTGCAGTGATGTATGACAGAAACATAAACCATGAGTAATGCTTCTTGAAAACAACACTTAGCAACTGTATGACAACCCACTGTGTGACAAAACCTTTTTTTATGCGCAATTCGGAGAAGAATAACAACATGCAGTAAACGGTAAAACTGTTTGCACTACAAACCAGTGTGCTTATAATTAAGATAAAACATTAAAATAATATGGTAAGACACAACAATTTGCAATATCAAGCAGCAAAACAAGCTGTTTTGTACAGCTAAAAATAGCTGGGCGTGGATGATACCGGAAGCCAGACCCATAAAATTTACAAATGGCAACACCCACTATTACAGGAAGAAAAATGTGCATAATGTAAAGTTAATGTTAATGGAATATATTTTGTCAAAAGTACTCTAAAAGTAATCAGAAAGTACTCAGAATACATTATATATGTAATCCAATTTACAAACTAACATTTCTGTCATGCAATTTGTAATCAGTAATGTAATACAGTTCGTAACTACCCAGCACTGCCTACCATTATAAGTATATATAATGTAGAGCTAGAACTTTTCTTCTTAAGTATACTGATAAATCCGAGCGATTTTCACTGCAAGTTTACTGTGAAGGTGATTATTAGGGCTTTCTGACATCATCTGGGTGGCAGTGCTGTTGCCAAAACACAATTCTGGTTTTGGTTGAATAGACACAATTTTGGTCATTTTGGCAGAACGTTTGCAATGAAGAAATCCAGTGTATTCCCAAAACACACAGTGCTGAGGTTGACCACCGTGGTGTAATGGCTAGCATCCTGGACTCTGGATCTCAGTATGGTTACATGCACTTAAAAACTTTGATTTCAGTCAGACTACAATATTAATTTGCCTTAAAAATCCATGTTAGCACTTTAGTCAGTCTAAGAGCACTTAAAGAGTCCAAACCTGTATGACTTTGCATTAAATTTTTCCATACAATGAAAGTCAGACAGTGTTGTCTGCTCCAAAATATCTTCTTTTGTGTTCAGAGAAAGAAGAAAAAAAGGTCATACAGGATTGTAACTAAATGAAAGTAAGTAAGTGCTGACAGAATTCTCATTTTAGGTTGAACTGTCTCTTTAATTCAGTCTAAAAGCAACTGCTAAATGGCTGCTTACTGAATGTAGATACCACACTGCTGTCATCGCTGCACAGCTGCAGAGTAAATACAGAAGATTGCACTTAAAAATGAGTAGGGATTATGTTTCCAAAAGGTGCCGTGGTTTTCCAAAAGGCTGCTGATTGGATCTGAATACCTTGTTTTGAAATACAAAAGAGCTAAAAGCTATTGAATATATTTCACCATTATTGGCAAAGAGGGACAAAAATATATGTTGGCCTTTTGTGACAACATGCCCCATAGGCAGGGTATATTGTTATACTTTGTGGTTTAACACTGAGAGCCTGATATTTAATAACTGTTATAAGGGATAGTTCACCAAAAAAAAGAACATTCTGTCATTAAAAATGATCCGAACCCAAACCCAGAACACAAATTAAAGATATTTTTGATGAAATCCCAAAGCTTTCTGACTCTACATACAGTAGACAGCAATGCAAGTATTTTAACAATGTCCTTACTACCTTTCTGGGCCTAATATCTATGTGGTAGTTCTGTTGCTGTCTATTCGGGGGCAGAAAGCTCTGGGATTTCATTAAAATATGTTATTTTGTGTTCCTGAAGATGAACCAAGGTCTTATGGGTTTGAAAAGACATCAGTAATTAATGACAGAATTTACATTTTTGGGTGAACTATCCCTTTAAGAAAAACAGCAAAACAAAACAGCAAAACTGTAGCCCTAAAAATTGTTAAATAAATTATTGACTCAAAAATGAAAATTAATTGCCTAAGTTGTTCCAAACCTGTATGGGGTTCTTTCTTCTGTTAAACATAAATGTAGCCAATGATTTCCATAGTATTGTTTTTTACATACAATGCAAGTCAGTGGCATGGATGCTAATATAGGCTCCTTTCACACATACAGTCTTTACTGGTAAATTACTAATAATTTACCATTTATAGATCATGTGTGAACAGGACCTTTACAAAAATACAGGTAAATTTGTTTTGGCAATTTAGTTGTAGTTGTAACATTAGCAGTAAATGACCGGTAATGTTCTCTGTGTAAACGAAGAACGAGAATACCTGTACGTCGTAAGACATCTGTTCTGGGTGAATCATAACATTCGATGCAGTTGACGCATTTACTCCGTGCAGTGTAGTTTGGTTTGAAGTCATCTAATATGATGTCTCTGGGCCAAAAGCAGCTGCATGAATGTAAACGTTTGACACAAAAATGAAAACATCAACCAAAATACTGACCACGTTTACCCCTCCATGTTTACAAATTATGTCACAGAATTGACCTGTATTTTGAAAGTGGTCTGAGAATGGTGCTTTACCGGTAAAAAGATGGAACACCATTGTCTGAACAGCACAGTTTTATATTTATTCTAGTAATTTTATGCCAGTTTACTGGTATTACTGTGTGAAAGGGGATTATACTAAGTATTTTAAAGTATTTACTGGTAAAATACCATTAATAGATCAGAATCTTTTAAAAAATACCGGTAAATTTGTTATGGCAATTTAGTTAGTAACATTAGCAGTAAATTACGGGTAAAGAGATTACCGGTATGAGCACGTACGACGTAAAACATCTGTTCTGGGTGAATCATAACATTCGATGCAGATGACATATTTACTCAGTGCTGTGTAGTTCGGTTTGAAGTCGTCTAATATGATGTCTCTGGACCAAAAGCAGCTGCATGAATGTGAACATCTGACACAAAAATGAAAGGCGGAATATCAGTGTCCAAACAGCACATTTGTATTATTTATTCATTTGCCTTAAAGTGGTCATTGGATGCCCATTTTCCACAAGTTGATATGATTCTTTTGGTTCTTAATGAGAAGTCTATAACATACTTATACTTATGGTTAAACTTTCTCAGTGTAAAAAGTACTCTTTTTACCTTGTCAAAATCAGACCTTTTTAGAGTGAGCTATTCTGTTGCATGTTCCTTTAAATGCTAATGAGCTCTGCTCGCCCCGCCCCTCTCTGCAGTGGGATGACGAGCCGCAATGTTTACTTTAGCCGAATTTAGCCATGTTTAGCTGTGAAACTTGCTAACTAGCACATTAAAAAAGGTCATTTCCGAAGATGCATAAAAAACCCTTATAATCACTTCTGCTGTGAGTAAAGCTGCATCAGGAATGATTTGCATGAACATAGACGCATATGTAGATCGGGATCGGTGCTTTCCTTTCAAAAACAAAAGTAATGTTAATCTTTTGCATCTTCAGCGGCTCAGATCCCAGGAGTAAATGATGACTGCTATGTTCATTATTACATCCAACAACAACAATCGCTCAATCTGAGACATTCTTGTTTTCCCCTGCACCTGAGTCACACAATGGCGATCAGAGTCGGACTGTTTTAGTTTGGTGAGGGCGGGTCTAAGGTAAGGCGCTCATTTCAATCAACTATCGTCACACCGACAAGAAGCTGAGAATGACCTAATTTTAAAAAGGGGATATTACTTTTAAAGATTAAAATTTTTTATCATTGTAGGGTGGTTGTGTACACAAACTGCCAATACACATTAATGTTCAAACAACATGGAAAAGTGAGTTTTGCATCCGATGAACCCTTTAAAAAGCCATGTTAGCACTGTTTCAAGTTGTCTAATACGATGTTTCTGAGCCAAAAGCAGCTGCATGAATGTGAACATTTGACACAAAAATGAAAACATCAACAAAGATACTGACCATGTTTACCCCCCTATGTTTACAAATGATGTCACAGAATTGACCGGTATTTTGAAACCGGTGTGTGAATGGTGCTTTACCGGTTAAAAATAGGGAACACCATTCCCTGAACAGCACATTTTTGTATTTACCGTTTAAGTAGCTTTGGTAATTTTATGTGTAAAAAGGGGCTTATAGTTAGCGTTCTTGGTGTGAACGTGCCTTTTATGAAATATCGCGACCTAGATGTATCGCCCTTTTTTTTCATTCGTAAATTTTATGGGTTTTGCTTCCGGTCTCATCCACGGCCAGTCATTTTTTTTGCTGTGCAAAACAGTTTGTTTTGCAGCTTGATATTGCAAATTGGTGTGTCTTACCATATTATCTTAATGTATTATCTTAATTATGATACACTGGTTTGTAATACAAACAGTTTTATCATTTACTCTACACATTATTATTATTCTTGTTATTTCCCTCTAGTGGTTAAAGGAACACTCCACTTTTTTTTGGAAATAGGCTCATTCTCCAACTCCCCCCCCGAGTTATTAAATTGAGTTTTACCATTTTGAAATCCATTCAGCCGTTCTCCTGTTCTGGCGATATCACTTTTAGCATAACTTAGCATATATCATTGAATCCTATGAGACTAATACAGCATCGCGTTCAAAAATGACCAACGAGTATTTGTCCTATTTAAAACTTGACTCTTCTGTAGTTATATCGTGTACTAAGACCGGCGGAAAATGTAAAGCCTAATCTTTTCTAGGCTGATAAGATTAGGAACTACACTCCCATTCCGTTGTAATAGTCAAGGAAGTTTGCTGGCGTAATATGGACGCAGCAGGCGCAGTAATATCACACAGCACCTGAAATTAGTTCCCAGCTGGGTAACTTCCAACGAGTAACACTTCCTGTGCATGCAGTTGGTCACGTTGTGCTGCCATGTGCTGCGTGATATTACTGCACCTGCTTCGGCCATGTTATGGCAGCAAACTTCATTGACTATTACGCCAGAATGGGAGTGTAGTTCCTAATCTTATCGGCCTAGAAAAAACAGCTTTACATTTCCCGCCGGTCCTAGTACACGATATAACTACAGAAGAGTCAAGTTTTAAATAGGACAAATATTGAAACTCGTTGGTCATTTTTGAACGCGATGCTATTGGTCTCATAGGATTCAATGATCTATGCTAAGCTACGCTAAAAGTGATATTGCCAAAACAGGAGAACGGCTGAATGGATTTCAAAACGGTAAAACTCAACTTATTAACTCGGGGGGAGTTGGAGAATGAGCCTGTTTTCAAAAAAAAGTGGAGTGTTCCTTTAAAGGGGCTATATGCAATTTTCTGAAATTTAAACTCGCGACTGACACCTGTGGCCAAAAAACGGAACTGCTCTTCCTTTCTGCTCGCTCTCGCAGCGCGCGCTCGTACGTGCACACTTCACAAGTCATCCGCTGCAAAGAAGTCAACATTATTTTACAGAGGTAAGAACAGTCAAATACATATATTGTCTGAGCTCCCTCCAAGGATCAAATGCGAAGCCGATGTTCACTCTAGTCCTTGCTCGGTGCCGGTCGCTCTCAATCTTTGATCTTTTTCAGGCACTTGTCAGGGGTTTAACTTTTTTAGTCTTTTGTGGAGTTACTGTTGGTGTCAGAGTTGTCCTGGGTCTCTTCTGTGTATTCGCACAATCCATTGCACTGCTTGCGAGTGTAGGCTAATTGACGCTTGACGTCACAACCGCAGACAGTGCGTGAAAAATCTGACCCGACAGAAAACAGGAAAAATAGGATACAGGCTTATAGGTGCACCCACTGTGAGCTGACAAGGTGTTTGAGTCATAAATGGTCAAATAAAAAGGCTATTGTTACGTTTATTTTGGGGGAAAAGTTGCATATAGCCCCTTTAAGAAGAATCTGAAGTCTCACCCCGTCATAGGCTTACATCTGCCTAGGTGGATAAAGTTACATTTAAAAACAAAAGTGAATGGACTTGCCACTATCCACTAACCAGTGTTAGCATATGATAACATCACTGTACAGTTGTTCATTCATAACCTAAAACCACCAGAAAGGGCTGGGGTTGTACTACAAAAGCTGAAGGCCACTTTATCATCGCGAAATTGCTAAACCATTTGCAATGTGACTCATCGAGTGAAATATTATCACCTAAATCGAGCTGTTTAGCCAGCAAACTGAGGTGTGAAGTTGCTGGGTGTGACCCTTCCCCTCCCTCCCTCGACTCACAAACTCTTAGCCGGCCACTGACAGGACAGATTTCCCGTCTCTCTCTCTCTCTCTCTCTCTCTCCGAGCTGTTGTCCTTATTTGGCTTCGGTGAGAGTGTGTGGTTGTGTGAATCGAGAACAGAGAGAATTTCCTCCTGACTGTGACTCACTGCTGCTCTGACTCACGCGCATGCTAACAAAAACACTGCGTCGCCATGGAGACGCGCACTGCCGCCCTCTCGGCCTGTCTGACTGCAGCGCTCCGGTTTCACTGGCTGCAGCTGCCCTTCACTGACAAAAGGTAAAACGCTGGAATCGGATAGGACTTCAAAGAATACTGTGGTCGTACTATAGGCTAGTTTGAGCGCTTAATTTAAGAGTCCAACCGGAGAAATATACGTAGACTACACAAGCATTCTGCCAATCGCGTTTCAATCGCAAACCGTTTTAGTTGTTGTGATGCAGAAGCAACAAGTTGTCATCGTTTGGCCAGATTTTTGTTCATTTATTTAAGGACCATGCCCAGCTTGTGTGTTTTGAAAACGTTTTATTCGGTTTCTTCATTATGTCTTTTCAAACCGAACATTATTTCATTAATCTGCGAAAGTAAGCCTATGGGTGAGACTTCCTATATAGGAGAAAAACGTGCAGTAAACGGTAAAACTGTTTGCATTACACACCAGTGTCTTCATAATTAAGATAATACATTAAAATAACATGGTAAGACACACCCATTTTACAATATCAAGCAGTAAAACAAGCTTTTGTACAGTTAAAAATAGCTGGATGTGAATGAGACCGGAAACCAGAGCCATAAAATATACAAATGGTCCTGGTGACTACATGTAAAGTATCAGGGAAATAAGCCTTTATATATATATATTTAGTCATTTATTTGAAAGTCAGAAGTTCAGCATTGTCTAAATTTTTTTTTTTTTAAATAAGAAAGCTGTTAAATGTCAATATGTGACCCTGAGCTACAAAACCAGTCAAAAGGGTCTTTTTTTTTTTTTTTTTGGATATTTGATTTAATTGATATTCATTCATAATCCGAAAGCTGAATTTCCACTGATGTATGGTTTGTTAGGAAAGGACAATATTTGGCCGAGATACAACTATTAGAAAATCTGGAATCTGAGAGGGTGCAAAAAAATCTAAATATTGAGAAAAGCACCTTTAAAGTTGTCCAAATGCAGTTCATACTAATAAAAAATGAGTTTTGGTGTATTTATGGTAGGACGTTTTCAAAATATCTTCATGGAACATGATCTTTACTCAATATCCTGATTTTGGCATAAAAGAAAATAATGTTGACCCATACAATGTATACTGCTCAAAAAAATAAAGGGAACGCTTTGTTGTACATTGTGTCGTTTAAGTGTTCCCTTTATTTTTTTTGAGCAGTATACTTTTGGCTATTTCTACAAATATACCTGTGCTACTTAAGACTGGTTTTGTGGTCCAGGGTCACATATTTGAATGCAAAAATGTTTACATTTAGCTGTATTTATTTATTTCAATCTTTTGGTTTTATCTTTGTAAACTTTTAAAAGTAGTTATATATAGACGTGTCAGCAAAAATGCACAGTCAAGACAGTTACTTGACCAACCTGAAGCCTGAAGCAATGTTTGCAGCACCTTGTTGAATCCATGCCGCTAACAATTCAAGCTATTCGTGGGGCAAAAGTGGATCTAGTATTAGAAAGTTTGCAACTAAGAGTGCAGTGGCTCCAGAAAGTACTTCAACACTTTATTATGCATGTCATAAATGTTACAGCATTCTTTTCTAAAAGAATATTAATATTATTTGTTATTAAAAATGCTAATTTGTAATTTATGATTTCCAAAATGAAAGAAAATAAATTGTTAATTGTACTTTTTTATTTTTTAATTCCAATTAAAATAAGTTAAATATTTAAGATCTTTTTTTAATTTAATGTTTTTTAAATATGTATTTTAGATATTTATATTCAATTATATTATTTACATTAATTTAATTAAGCAAAATGTTTACAATTCTAAAATAAAAGATACAAACTATGTGACCTTGGAGCACAAAACCAATCTTAAGTTGCACTGGTATATTTGTAGCAATAGCCAAAAATACACTGGTATAGGTCAAAATTATAAATTTTTATTTTATGCCAAAAATCATTAGGATATTAAATAAAAATCATGTTCCGAACTTCCATGAAGATATTTAGTAAAATTCCTATACCATAAATATATCAAAACTTAAGTTTTGATTAGTAATATGCATTGTTAACTTCATTTGGACAACTTTAAATGTTTTTTTTTTTTTTGCACCCTCAGATTCCAGATTTTTTAAATACCAAAAACAAACCACACATCAATGTAAAGCTTATTTATGCTTATATAAATCTGAATTTCAAAAAATGACACTTGGTTTTGTGGTCCAGGGTCACACTGTAAATAATACATTTAAATGGATTTCCAATATGTACGTACATACACAAGTATTATGGACATTTTATAAATTAAAACTGTGAAATGATGTTTCTACGTGTGTAAACCTAAGGTCATACACCCAGTTGATAAAAAGGAAATTGACCAAAAAAGTATAGGAAATGTGAAGCACAGATAGACACTTCATCTAATGCAACAAGTTTACACTAAATACATTTAGGATTTACAGTATATACATTGCATGCGTCCAAACACATTTTGAAGGTTTCTTAAAAGGATTTATGCTGTTCTACTTCTAACAGAGGTTTAAACATGTTCCTGTGATGCATTACACTCCTAGACAAGCATGACAGTCATTTTTTTTTTTTTTTTTTTACGGTCCTCGCCGCAGGTCCCCAGTTTATGAAGATTTTACAGCTCTGCACACCATCCTGGGATCCTTAAAGTGTTTTCAGAGATTATGAGGTACTTATTTTGTTCAGCAAAAGACATGCAGACCCTATCACGCACATCATTTGTAACATGCAAGCTGAGTGTCTTTTTATTGCATGTTGAAATTTTTTTAAAGGATGAACGTTTAAAAACTAATTCCAGTGGTCTAGTTTTTTATGCACGGTATACTGTGAGATCAGTTATTTTTATTTTAATTGTAGCAGGTCTTAAATTATATTGCCCAGGTTTCTAAAGCGTGCAAACAGACTATAATCTAAAGACTGAAAGATCCGCTCTCATATCATTTATGGCTCATAGTGTGTCATCGGGTCATGGTTGGACACGTTTGCTCGCATTTATGAGTGTCTCACAATGAGTGAACGTCTAGAAGCTGCGAAAAAGTGTGAACGAAGTGTTAGTGGGGTTTGTATGACATACAGTGAGAAAAGCGCAGGTTTTGCAGAGATCGAACCACATAAGAACGGAAAAAGTGAGAGCAAAAATGACTGTAATGTAATCGCCAAAAGTGCAAGATCCAAGTGATTCATTGTGGATTATATTATTAGAGGTGTTATACAAGCATCACCATTACTATTGCTCATGCTTGTGGTTAGGAATTAAACCAACGCTGAGGATTTGTGCTACACGAATGATTCCTCAAATCGTGCGTCGTCTTGAGATGAGGTGTGTTGTTATTTATTCAGAGCGCTTTGACTTACAGTTTCCACCTGACCGATGATGAAAAGAGTAAAAATAATTCCCATAGCATGCACTGATGGACACATACGTAAGGTCCAGAATATTCTGGAGAATTGGAGATGGGCTCTTTGATTTAGGTCAGTAGGGAACCACCTAGCAACCCAAC
>NC_133361.1:22830995-22850722 GCF_049309525.1 Garra rufa
AAAAAATCTAAGTAAGAAAAACATTTTTGCAGTGAGGGGGGTTCAAAAGAAAATCGAACCCATCTGACTTTCACTACATGGTTGAAAAAATAAATAAAAAAAACTAATTGTAAAAAAAAAAAAAAAAATTCTGTTGCACAGGTTTGAGGGTGAGTAAATGATGACTTAAGTTTTTGGGTAAACTGTTTTTATAAAATAAACCACTGATGTCACATGGACTATTTTAACAATATCCATACTACCTTTCTGGGCCTTGAACATGTCAGTTGTGTTGCTGTTTATGCAGGACCAGAAAGTTCTTGGATTTTATCAAAAATATCTTAATTTGAGTTTCAAAGATGAATGAAGGTCTTATGATTTTGGAACAACATGAGGGTGAGTAATTAATGAGAGAATTTTAATGTTTGTGCATACTATCCCTTTAGAGGTTTATCATTTATTGTTAAAAAGTACTTTCCCTATGGAAAATTGAAAAATGTTTTTTTACTTCCAGAACCTGACTGATGAACTCTATTCCACCTACAGTTGAGGTCAAAAGTTTACATCCCCCTTTCAGAATCTGCAAAATGTTAATTATTATATCAAAATAAGCGGGATCATACAAAATGCATGTTATTGTTTATTTAGTACTGACCTGAATAAGATATTTCACATAAAAGATGTTTACATATAGTCCCCAAGAGAAAATAATAGCTGAATTTATAAAAATGACCCTGTTCAAAAGTTTACATACACTTGATTCTTAATACTGTGTTGTCACCTGAATGATCCAACAGATGTGTTTTTTTGTTTAGTGATAGTTGTTCATGAGTCCTAAAAGACTTGTTTGTCCTGAAGGACTGAAGGACAACTGAGGGACTCATATGCAGCTATTACAGAATGTTCAAACACTCACTGATGCTTCAGAAGGAAACAAGAAGAATTAAGAGCGGGGGGTGAAAACTTTTGAATTAAAGATCAGGGTAAATGTAACTTATTTTATCTTCTAGAAAAACATGCAAGTATCATCTGAAGGGCAGTACTAGATTATATATATATATATATATATAGTATAGGCAAAATGAGAAAAATGTCCAATCTCCATTCTGTTCAAAAATGTTCACCCCCCGGCTCTTAATGCATCGTGTTTCCTTCTGGAGCATCAGTGAGTGTTTGAACCTTCTGTAATAGTTGCATATGAGTCCCTCAGTTGTCCTCAGTGTGAAAAGATTGATCTCAAAATCATCCAGTCATTGTTGGAAAGGGTTTAAATACACAAAAATGATGAAAAACCAAAGAATTTGTGGGACCTAAAGAATTTTTCTGAAGAACAGCAGGCAGTTTAACTGTTCAGGACAAACAAGGGACTCATGAACAACTGTCACTAAACAAAAAAACACAGCTGTGGATCATTCATCTTTTATCTGAAATATATTATTCAGGTCAGTACTAAATAAACAACAACACACATTTTGTATAATCCTTCTTATTTCGGTAAAAATTAACATTTTGCAGATTCTGAAAGGGGGATGTAAACTTCTGACTTCAACTGTATAACACCTTAGAAACACCAAAGCAATCATCTAGAATATCTACTACCAAAAAAAAATAAATGTGGAAACGGCAAAGATTCAGTGCTGTCATTGATCTGAAGTGTTGTGTAACAGGTTCAGGTTGTTGTCTCGCATGTGACAGTGATTTAAACACATGAGCAGCGTTTAAGGGTCAGAAATCAAAGCCAGACAACCCCAGCACCAATTAGCTAAGGATGGGAACGGGGCTGTTTCTAAGTATCCCACTGCTTGTTCAGTTTGCTGTTTTATGAACATTCGGTAGATTGTGAAATCCCCGGACATCTTGAGAACAGCTTCAAATGATCATGTAATTCCTCCATATGACTAACAGCTGGAGGGCTACTCTGGAAAAACAGGGAGAAATAACAGCCCCAAAAATCCTCAAATATTTATAATGCGCTGTGGAAGATCCGTACAATGGATCTGCTGGATTAGTGACTGCATCTGTATTCACAATGCTTTCTTTTGCATGTAACTTTTCCTAGAACTCTTAGAAGGAAAAACTGAAAGGGAAAGATGTAAGGAGTCCAAAAAGGCTTCCCAGGTTGCTCAATCTGACAATTTGCTGAGTATGAAAAAATGTTAAAAGGCCAACAAAAATAAGCAAGCACTTACTCTGGTGGAGAGTTAAATATATATTTGTGACTCTGGACCACAAAACTAGTCATAAGTAGCACTGGTATATATTTGTAGCAATACCAAGGGGGTCAAAATTATCTATTTTTCTTTTATGCCAAAAATCATTAAGATATTAAGTAAAGATCATGTTCCATGAAGATATTTTGTAAACTTTCTACCATAAATATATCAAAACTACATTTTTGATGAGTAATATGCATTGCTAAAGACTTCATTTGGACAACTTTAAAGGCGATTTTCTCAATATTTAGATTTATTTGCACCCTAATAGTTGTATTTCTGCCAAATATTGTCCTATCCTGACAAACTATAAATCAACGGAAAGCCTATTTATTCAGCTTTCATGACCTATTTATTCAGCTCTGTATAATCATGGTGATTCACACAAAACCTCTTCAAATGCTGTGAGTGTAAGATTTCTACCCCTTCCTAGGACCCCTTCCTTTATGGCTCAGGACTCCCATATCACCTCAAAAACACACACATGACTCCTCTGCTTCCAAAGACAGCCTCTATTTCCTGTCTGAGAGGTTTTATAATTTTGCACTTCTAATATGCTTCCTTCTGATACTAACAGTCGTGAAGATGCTGCATGAGATCATGTGACACCGGGGCTAGTTGTCACATGTGTGACCCTGGACCACAAAACCAGTCATAAGGGGTCAGTTTTTTGAAACTGAGATTTATACATCATCTGAAAGTTGAATAAATAAGCTTTGATGTATGGTTTGTTAGGACAGGACAATATTTGGCTGAGATACAACTAATTAAAAATTAAGTGTTGATATATTTACGGCAGGACATTTACAAAATATCTTCATGGAACATGATCTTTACTTAATATCGTAATGATTTTTGGCATAAAAGAAAAATTGATCATTTTGACCCATACAATGTACTGTTGGCTATTGCTACAAATATAACTGTGCTGCTTAAGACTTACTTCTTGGTACAGGGTCAGAAGATGATAGCTAATGAATATCACAAAGTACAAGCCTCAAAAATGACCCCAGATCTGAATCACTTACGACTGTAAATGGAAAGTTTCACAAGACAAACAGGGCAAATATTCAAAAACCTCTTGTATCCAAGACCAACACACGAAGATGGATCATTTGTGTTAGAGGCACCAAACCTGGAACCCTGAGAAATGGTCTGATGGGAGTACGGTTTGATGAGTCATCACTTTCCTACAGTCTACCAACATCTGGAGAAAGTCAAGTCAATGGATGGTTTTGATACAAGCGACTGTTAAACACTGAGGGGAATCATCAAGTCCAATGATAGGTCTGTATGGGCAATAATATCAGCCAATGTGAGGCCACTGTACAGGAAGAGGACCCACATACACATGGCTAAACACAATTAAAGTGGTTTTGGAACACCAGGATATGGCTTTTCCAATCACCAAATCCAAAGACTATTATTATCGGACGATTTGGAGAAGAACATTTCCATGTTCTTTAAAGAAATAGGTTCTTCTTAAAGGCATAGTAGACCCAAAAATGAAAAATCTGTCATTAATTACTCACTCTTGTGTCACTCCAAACCTGTAAGACTTTTTTTATCTTCAGAACACAAATTAAGATATTTTTGATGAAATATGAGAGCTCTCTGAGCCTGAATAGACAGCAACGCAACTGACATGTTCAAGGTCCAGAAAGGTAGTAAGGGCATCATAAAATTATGGTTGAACCACTGAAGTCACAGTGGGCCTTGAATGTGGTAGTTGTGTTGCTGTCTATGCAGGGTCAGAAAGCTCTTGGATTTCATCAAAAATATCTTAATTTGTGTTCTGAAAATGAACGAAGGTCTTATAGGTTTGGAACAACATGGGGTGGAGTAATTAATGACAGATTTGTCATCTTTGGGTGAACTATCCATTTAAAGAACTGGAAAATATCCCTCTACACACTTTAATTTATTGGAAATATCCATGTCTTTCAATGACGATTTTGAAGTTAGAGGAGAAAATGAGATGGTGATGGGAGTTTTTCGACATACCCTAACTGTCATGAACCGGAATACACAGAGTTCATGCAGAGCTAGACAAGACGAGCATTTAAGGTTAAAAAGTATATAAATTGTCAATTTATTTTTAGAAAATAACTAATTGTTTCGCTAGATAAAACATGAAGGGGAGTAATTAATGACAGATTCGTCATCTTTTGGTGAACTATCCATTTAAAGAACTGGAAAATATCCCTCTACTCACTTCAAATCTATAGTCAAACTCTCTATCAAAATGTATAATATAAAAACAAATGTTGGAATTAGAACCACAACAGGCTTGATGAGAACATGTTAAAGTTCCGCACGGAA
The DNA here is from genome assembly GCF_049309525.1 of Garra rufa. Taxonomy (NCBI): domain Eukaryota; kingdom Metazoa; phylum Chordata; class Actinopteri; order Cypriniformes; family Cyprinidae; genus Garra; species Garra rufa. The sequence continues at coordinate 22,835,510 of NC_133361.1, forward strand.
TGTTTTATTCTTCATTTCTGTTCTTTGAACAACATAGAATCCAAAGCATTGATCTCAAGGATCTAAAATGGAACATTAAACTTCTAAACTAACTAAAAGTTCACTTCCAGAACAAAAATTTACAGATAATTGACTCACCCCCTTGTCATTGGAGATGTTCGTGTCCTTTCTTCAGTCGTAAAGAAATTATGTTTTTTGAGGAAATTTCAGGATTTCTCCACATATAGTGGACTTCTATGGTGACCATGAGTTTGAACTTCCAAAATGCAGTTTTAAAGGCAGCTTCAAAGGGCTCTAAACGATCCCAGCCGAGGAAGAATCTTATCTAGTGAAACAATTGGTTATTTTCTAAAAATAAAAATAAAAATACTATTTATATACTTTTTAACCTCAAACACTTGTCTTGTCTAGCTCTGCGTGAATTTTTGAGTATTCCGGTTCAAGACAGTTCTCGACATCCATGTTTTACCTTTTTTTTTTAAAGGGTGTTTGATCTTTGCACATTCACTTTGTAAACATTGGGTTGGTACTTCTGCAGCGATGTACCATTTTGAAGTTGAAGGAGAAAATGAGACGGGAGTTTTTCAACATACCCTAGCTGTCATAAACTGGAATACACAGAATGCATGCAGAGCTAGACAAGACGAGTATTTAAGGTTAAAAAGTATATAGATTCTCTCTTTTTTTTTTTTTTTTAGAAAATAACCAATTGTTTCACTAGATAAGACCCTTCTTCCTCAGCTGGGATCATTTAGAGCCCTTTGAAGCTGCATTTAAACTGCATTTTGGAAGTTCACCATAGAAGTCCACTATATGGAAAGAAATCCTGAAATGTTTTCCTCAAAAAACATAATTTCTTTACAACAGAAGAAAGAAAGACATGAACATCTTCAATGACAAGGGGGTGAGTAAATTATCTGTAACTTTTTGTTCTGGAAGTGAACATTTCCTTTAATGTTCCATTTTAGATCCTTCAGATCAATGTTTTAGACTCTATGTTGTTTAAAAAACAGAAAAACAAGAACATCTTGGATGCCAAGGGGGTGAGTAAATTATCTGTAAAAGTTTGTTCTGGAAGTGAACTTCTCCTTTAAGAACGCACCATAAAGCAACACAAAAACCATGTACAAGTCATTCAAACACCATGAAGAGCATCTTCAGATCATACGTCGCTCCAAAATCAAAAGACAAAAGTATGATTTTAAGATGAAATTAGACTTTTTACTACTTTTATCGTCCAAGGTTGCTCTTTGCATTTGATTCAACTTGCCAAAAAGGAATCTAAATCTGTGAGTAAAATCAAGAGCTTCACCAGCGAAGGCTCAGATTTGCAGATGTTGTCTTGTGTAAACGCCATCTGATGAGCTCTGCTCTGTTCATCATCTGATGGATCTCGGAAACCGTTCCAACACATCCCTCTGTTTTGACCTAGTGGGCTGCTGCGATGTTAGCGGTTTTAATGTCATATTTAACATTATTACACACATGTGGCTGCAACACACCCACCCGCTCACACGCTCTATCTTTCCCACTCCACTCCATCTTGTTGAAACGGCAGTGAATTATGCAAACCCATTTGGAAAGTGGGCTTTAAGTGAGAGCAGATGTTGGATGTATGCAATACACTGAAGAAAAGACAAATGTAATATTTAAGATCTTACACAAATATTGCATTAACAGACTAATGGCGGCCATTTTTGCAATGCAGTATCTTCAAACATGATCTACACTTGCCTGCAGATGTTAAAAACACACTTTTAATGGCTAAACAAACCACTGACCCGTAATATTACACACTTCAGCAATTAACCTGTCCAGAAATGTTTGTGCTACAGACATAAATGATTCATCTTGTTGAGGATAGATGTGCTAGCTCTTCTCTATGTCATCAGACTAAGCCATTTTGTCTGGAAAACATTACAATGGGTTGAAAAAACTGAATGTGAGACTTAGTGTGGGCACTTTCGACTTGGGCAAATAAACAACCACTTAGCAACCACCCATAACACTCTTTCGGAACGTCCTAACAACCATCCACATACTGTTAACTGCATACTGTGAAAGAATAAATAGTGGAATAATAACTGGAGAAATTCCTGGACAGAATGTTTTATCCTTTTAAAAGGCCAAAATCCAGAGATTTTGCTGAACGAGTAAGCCATTATGTACTGGAGAAAGTCATCTCACATGCACACAGCGCAGCACATTTATTACAAAACAATTACAGCGTCACATCTTGGACACGGACCAACCATGACAGAGCCAACAAGATCATATCTGAGTCGCTCACTTATCTCATTATTGCTTTAAACTCAACAAATTAACCCATTAATCCATGATTACGGCAGCATATTTGATATTTGTCTGAGACAAAATAGGAAAAACTAACCAAAAACCTATAAATAAACTGTCTGTGTGGACCTGTGAGAACTAGATATGACATCACTCAGACCAGCTGTCCGAGAACATCCAGATGTTCAATGTGTTTCATCACGCAGTGACATTCAATTATATATTAGTCAAGGGAGAAGGGCCAACAACGTGGGTTAATGAAAAGGTTCTAGAATCTTCAAAACAAAGGTTCCAAAAGTGATGTCATAGAGCCATTCCACAAACAGGTCTTAAAGCGATAGCGCACCCAAAAATGAAAATGCGCTGTTTTTGACTCACCCTCAGGCCATGCAAGATGTAAATTAATTTTTTTTTTCAGGTGTACTGTTTTTTTCTTCAACAGTACAGAAGATTTTTAGCTGAAACCGTGGTTTCCTGGTGATTCATAAAATGCAAGGAGCTCAAAATTGATACCCATGTCTCCTGATGATATATTGAGGTCTTATGAAGTGAAACCATTAGTTGTGCAAGAAACTAAACATTATTTATAACATTATTAGCTCTAATCCAGAGGCTCAGGCAACTGGAAAATCCAATTCAGTTTGCTTCAGTGAAACAGTTTAATTTACTAGTTTGTTTACGCAATCATGCAACGACGTAACGAAAATGCCATTATAGACCAATTTGCAGCTGCGGTGGCAGAAAAACACTGGTAACAAGTGGAGTGAAACGAGAAAAGATGTATTGTTTTGCATTTGGATATCAGAATCAGAATGCAAATTGTTTTTTTTTTTTATAGAATACTGTCAAAGATGCCATTTAAAACTAAACACAGATGTTTAAATCAACAGACTATGGATGAAACCTGCTATTAGTACCCTACTTTTAAAGCATAAATTTAATTTAAACTATTTTTCTACATAACATTTAGATATGCCGTTAATAGGGGACATATTGTATTAGCCCTACAGTTACAGCAAGAAGTACTATTTAGACTTATAAGTACTATTTAACATAGGGCTGGGCGATAAGACGATAACGATATATATCGCGATAGACAAGAGATCGATATCAATAAAAAATGTGTTCGATAAAACGTTCGATATTTTGTATTCTTCGTCGGCCCGCCCAGCCCCCCTTTAACGTTCAGTTCATAGCGCCAGATCACAATAGAAGTTAAGGTTATCTTTCCTACAGAACGGGTCCATGTTGTTGTATTAAACAAACTAAATAGCCTTATGTTATTTATCTTATTTACACGACGGCATTTGATTTCTGTCTCTACATGATCGCGCGTTTACAATGTCTCCTCACAGACGGGATCGCGGACTCCATTCATAAACGGACTTTACTATAGGGCGGAATGCCGCGGAATTCGTCGATTTTTGGACCAATAAATCAAAAGTTGGTCTGTTAATTAATTCAGATCGCGATATGGACTAGTGTCTGTGAAAACTGAAATGCAAAAAGACCGTTTCAATATGAATCCTGCATGTTCCGTTTGCCTCTATTTGTATGAATGGAGGAGACGCGTTTTATTTTCACTACACGCATACTGCACACGTGACGCTCCCGCTAATTTTTGGCCTTTGCATCTCACATGAACAGACAAACTCCAATAAATACAACTCCAAAGCTGCTGTGAGTGTCACTTTTTGTCATTTTTACCGTTTCATTAGTGAAACTAGCATCATTCATACTGTATTACACACTGAAACTTCACGGCAACCTGTCAAAATAAAAGTACGGTTTAACATGTAACAGAACAATATTAGTCTTGTATTACTTTGTACAGTATAATGTAGGTGTTTATATGTTCACATTTAAATAATTTACATAAAACAATATATATGATAAAAATAAAATAAAGAGTCACCACTTAATTGTTGAAAAAATACTATTATTATTAAACCTTTTTTTAACTGAATATAACTTTTCTTCTATGAATTAATTTTAATAGTAAAGCTACATTTATTTTTATTTTTAAAAATAAATCTGTGATTTTGCTTTCATTTGATTATCAGGAAAATTAAAACAAGGGAAAAAAAAAAAAAAAAGATTGTAAGGCCCTATTGTTCAAAATGTTGAAAGTTTTGGACTTATTTTTTCACTTAAATAAATATTTTTGTTATTACACAAAGTATAGGCTAAAGTACCGGGAAAGAAGTAATGTTGGCTACTGGCAACCAGCAATCTGTGCAGCAATAAATATAATCAGCCAAGTACTTTGCAACAACCTCTGACCTGTGGTCAAGCCGTACTTCTGAGCCATACATTAGCTTGACCATTCACTTCATCGACAATGAATGGGGTTTGAATTGAGGATTAAGAGATAATTAAGTGTATATTGTGACTTTAGACTTATGTTTACATTTTAATTATTTGAGTTTTTCATGGTTGTTGACATTTCTGTCTTAATAACTGAGGGGATTATGATCAGAGGCAGGTTAAGCTTAAAATAAAAATGCTTGAGTGTAATATATTTTTCTCCTGGTCCTTATTTTAAATGGGTCATAAAAATATCAATAATTATCGATATCGACCAATATGAAACACTGATATCGTGATATAGTTTTCAGCCATATCGCCCAGCCCTAATTTAACATAACATTTACCTATTTTACCTCACATTTTTGATATTTTTTCACGCAAATGCAAGCTTATATTTCCTAGTTCGGATTTTTTTACTTAAATTTAACTCAACAATTGCGAGTTTGTCAATTTTGAGGAAAAAAACCCAGAAGGGTGGGATATTAACTCTTGAATTGATTTTTCTGATCAGAATTCTTAGATATAATCTCGGAATTGTGATAATAAAGTCAGAATTTTGAAATACAAACTCCAAAAAAATTGTATTCAATGGCTTCCATAGACTACTTAAAACAGCCATTTACGGCCACCAGATAACAAACACCGAAGTAGTCTATTAAAGCACCCAATAACGATGTAAAATGTGGATGTTTTACATGTGTAAAGCATATAAATTCAATAAACCACTCTTTATCAGCTTACATTTTTACATAAACAAAGAGAAACCATTAAAACTTTAATTTTGCTGCTTCATTCAAGTGTTCGGTCCATCGATTATCACACTGAGTCTGCTGGAGTAACTGAAGTGCAGAAACCAACTTCATATAATCAGATATGCCAGTATTTTGGCTCATTTTGAGTCGGAGTGACTGTCAGGCCTCTAAAAGTAAGTTTTGATTGAGTAACTTGTAGATCTGAGCTGCTGGAGCCGTTAACTGCTTCAGATGGTCCAGTCCAATTTGATGAACTGCTTCATCAAGTTCACTAAAAATAATTGGTTCAAAAGACCGAACTGGACATTACTCAGGGCCATTTGTCTGAAGTTCTAGATTACAGGTTATATTGTTGTATATAGTGTTCAGTTTCTTGTACATAGCAATCAGGAGATCGTCAGGAGCCACGGCTATTAATTTTGAGTTCCTTGGTATGCTTTTTTAATTCTCAAAGACAGGCAGTTGCTGACTTGCATTTTACGAATTACAAAAGACCACAGTTTCAGCTAAAAAAAAAAAAATATTTACTGTTCTACTGAAGAAAAATGTCATCTTGGATGGCCTAAGGGTGAGTGAATTAACAGAAAATAAAAATTTTAGGGTGAACTTTCACATAAAAAGAATCTTTTGTGTGAAGAACATTTTAATCATCCAAAGAACGTTTTTCCACTACAAGGTTCTACTGATGTTAAAAGTTCTTCATGGAACTCAGTTCTAGGAACTAGCCAGCATAGTGGTTCCTAGAAAACCAATTTCCACCTCTGGCCATTTTCCTGGTTGCATTCGCACCTGCAGGAATTCTGAGGCAGCTGACAGCGACGGCTTTATTCAATGCATTTACAAATGTCAACATGATTGGAGCTGTTTTTGTTGTGTCATGGGTTTCGTGATAATAGAGATGGAATGTAAATGCACAATTTGCATGATTAAAAGAGCACAAAAGCATGTTTGTAAAGTAAATATTTTTACACAGCTTTTTAAAAATGCTGGGTGGCCGGTGTTTTGTATGTGTTTGGCCAATCAGTGCATACTTACATCACTGGTAGTTTCTATAGAACTGTTTTAGACCATACTTTGAAGTAGGAGCTAATTTAGTGCAAAAGCCCCTAAGGAACCATTGTTTTTAAGAAAGTCAGCAGATAGCGAATGGATCCATACCTTCTTAGGAGCTCGTGACGGAGGTTTCCTGATGGGTTTGGAGATCTCAGGTCGTTTAGACACTGAGCCGTTGCCCTGTTTACTGGTGGATGGTGAGGGTGATGGGGCCGTGACTGCAGGGCTCACCCGGATGGCCATTTCCTCTGTGCAGGTGAGACGTAGGCTGCGAAAGTACTCGTCTGTCTCTCGGTCGACCACCAGCAGTCTGGTCTCATGTTCCACAGCTTTAATCCGCTGTACCACCTGAGTGTGAGAGAAAGGAAAACTAAAGAGATGTGCTTTCCACTACACTTACATTCACATGATGTTATGTGATCCTCCTGTCAAAACTGGAACTGCATACATGCCAAAATACTGACTTCAGCATATGCATCATGTTAGTTTGTCTGAGCAGAAAGACAGATCTGGTCATATGTCTTCTGCTGTAATGCTGTAAAGCCTCCAGCTGCTGTCAACACTCTATTAGTGTCAGTGCAACTAAAGAAATGCATGGAATTTAATTGTGTATTCACAAAAATAAGGCAAAGTTTCACTACAACTTTCTGTGGAAGCTTGTTTCCGCTTTTTATCTCATTCATCTATTCAAGATATGACTTAATTGCATGAAAAAAGAAATAATTGTTAATTTTTTGAGAAATTGGAATTGTGAGAAAAAAGTTCAAATTGAAACATGTACGCTCAGAATGCTGATAAAAAAAATCAGAATTGTGAGATATAAACTCAGAATTGTGAGATATAAACTTAAAATTTTGAAATGTGAACTCAGGATTGTGAGATGTAAACTCGGAATTGCGAGAAGTAAACTTGGAATTGCGAGATGTAAACTCAGAATTGCGAGAAGTAAACTTGGAATTGCGAGATGTAAACTCAGAATTGCGAGAAGTAAACTTGGAATTGCGAGATGTAAACTCAGAATTGTGAGATGTAAACTCAGTATTGCGAGAAGTAAACTTGGAATTGCGAGATGTAAACTCAGAATTGCGAGATGTAAAATCAGAATTGCGAGATATAAACTCAATTTTGAAATGTAAACTCGGAATTGTGAGATGTAAATTCGGAATTGTAAAATGTGAACTCGGAATTGCGAAATGTAAACTCAGAATTGCGAGATGTAAACTCAGAATTGTGAGATATAAACTCAATTTTGAAATGTAAACTCGGAATTGCGAGATGTAAACTCAATTTTGAAATGTAAACTCGGAATTGTGAGATGTAAATTCAGAATTGCGAGATGTAAACTCAGAATTGCGAGATGTAAACTCAGAATTGCGAGATATAAACTCAATTTTGAAATGTAAACTTGGAATTGTGAGATGTAAATTCGGAATTGTAAAATGTGAACTCGGAATTGCGAGGTGTAAACTCGGAATTGCGAGATGTAAACTCGGAATTGCGAGATGTAAACTCGGAATTGCGAGATGTAAACTCGGAATTGCGAGATGTAAACTCGGAATTGCGAGATGTAAACTCGGAATTGCGAGATGTAAACTCGGAATTGCGAGATGTAAACTCAATTTTGAAATGTAAACTCGGAATTGCGAGATGTAAACTCGGAATTGTGAGATGTAAACTCAATTTTGAAATGTAAACTCGGAATTGTGAGATGTAAACTCAGAATTTCGAGATGTAAACTCAGAATTGCGAGATTGACACTTGGAATTGTGAGATATAAACTCAATTTTGAAATGTAAACTCGGAATTGTGAGATGTAAATTCGGAATTGTAAAATGTGAATTCGGAATTGTGAGATGTAAACTCAGAATTGCGAGATGTAAACTCAGAATTGCGAGATGTAAAATCAGAATTGCGAGATATAAACTCAATTTTGAAATGTAAACTAGGAATTGTGAGATGTAAATTCGGAATTGTAAAATGTGAACTCGGAATTGCGAAATGTAAACTCAGAATTGCGAGATGTAAACTCAGAATTGTGAGATATAAACTCAATTTTGAAATGTAAACTCGGAATTGCGAGATGTAAACTCAATTTTGAAATGTAAACTCGGAATTGTGAGATGTAAATTCAGAATTGCGAGATGTAAACTCAGAATTGCGAGATGTAAACTCAGAATTGCGAGATATAAACTCAATTTTGAAATGTAAACTTGGAATTGTGAGATGTAAATTCGGAATTGTAAAATGTGAACTCGGAATTGCGAGGTGTAAACTCGGAATTGCGAGATGTAAACTCGGAATTGCGAGATGTAAACTCGGAATTGCGAGATGTAAACTCGGAATTGCGAGATGTAAACTCGGAATTGCGAGATGTAAACTCGGAATTGTGAGATGTAAATTCAGAATTGCGAGATGTAAACTCAGAATTGCGAGATGTAAACTCAGAATTGCGAGATATAAACTCAATTTTGAAATGTAAACTTGGAATTGTGAGATGTAAATTCGGAATTGTAAAATGTGAACTCGGAATTGCGAGGTGTAAACTCGGAATTGCGAGATGTAAACTCGGAATTGCGAGATGTAAACTCGGAATTGCGAGATGTAAACTCAATTTTGAAATGTAAACTCGGAATTGTGAGATGTAAACTCAGAATTTCGAGATGTAAACTCAGAATTGCGAGATTGACACTTGGAATTGTGAGATATAAACTCAATTTTGAAATGTAAACTCGGAATTGTGAGATGTAAATTCGGAATTGTAAAATGTGAATTCGGAATTGTGAAATGTAAACTTGGAATTGCGAGATGTAAAATCAGAATTGTGAGATATAAACTCAATTTTGAAATGTAAACTCGGAATTGTGAGATATAAACTCAGAATTGTGAAATGTGAACTCGGAATTGTGAAATGTAAACTTGGAACTGTGAAATGTGAACTTCAAATTACTAGAAAAAAAGTCAAAATTGTGAGATATAAACTCAGAACCACGAGACAAAAGTCAGAATTATTGGATATAAAGTCGGAATTGGGAGAAAAAAAATCAGAAATGTGAGATGTAAACTCAGAATTTTGAAATGTAAACTTGGAATTTTGAAGTGTGAACTTTAAATAGTAGGATGTCACCCGGAATTGTGAAAAGTATAACTCGCAATTGGAAGAGGTAAACTCAGAATTACGAGGGAACAAAAGTCCAAATTGTGAGATTAAAAACTCAGAATTGTGAAATGTGAATTTGGAGATGTGAGATGTAAACTCTGAATTATGAAATGTGAACTCAGAATTGTGAAATGTAAACTCGGAAATTTGAAATGTAAACTCAGAATTTTGAAATGTAAAACATGGAATTGCGAGATGTAAACTCAGAATTAAGAGTAAAACTCAAAATTGCTAGATATAAACTGAGGATTGAGAGATGTAAACTTGGAATTGCGAGATGTAAATTTGGAACTGTGAGCTATAAACTTTGTGATATGAACTGTGATATGTAAATTCAGAATTGTGAGAAAAAGTCCGAATTGTATCAGAACTCAGAAGTGTGAGGGGTACTCTCAGAATTGCAAGAAGCGAAGTTGGAATTGCAAGGAAAATGTCTGAATCCTGAGTTGACATCTCACAGTTCTTACTTTTTTCTTACAAATGTGAAAGTCCAAATTGTAAAATAAAATATCACAATTACCATTTTGTATATTCTTTCATAGGTTTCTGATTATTTCCAAAGCCAAAACCTACTTAACTCAAATAAACAGTGTCAAATGTTTGAAAGACACTCTCTGTTGTTTACACAGGGGTATATACACACTACCAGTCAAATGTTTGGACACACTGACACATTCCAATATCTGTCTTTATAAGTTTACAATAACAGTAGTATATGAAGTAACACAAATAGCACTATGGGAATGATGTAGTGACCAAACAAATAAAAATCTTCTTATATATGAGCTGCTTCTGTCTAGATGCCAAAAAAGCTCAATCTTGACATTCATGAACCAACTTCATGTTTTAAACACTGCTGGGGGATTTTTTATTAAGGCTGTTTTGTCTTCTGCATGGAATTGTAGTTTCATAAGGATATTCATACAGCCACATTTTATACTTTTAAACAAAACTCATTTCAAGCATCACACATATGCTTCAGTGTCACATGATCCTTCAGAAATCATTCTAAAATGCTGAATTGCTGCTCAAAAAACATTATCAGTGTTGAAGACCATACATTTTTCCAGGATACTGTGATGAATAGAAAGTTCAAAAGTACAGCATTTATTTAAAATACAAATCTTTTGTAACATTATGTTTTAACTGTTACTTTTGATGCATCCCTGCAAAATGAAACACACTTCTGAACGGTAGTATATTTCTAGTTAACTATATATATATATATATATATATATTTTTTTTTAGGCTAAATGTTTAATTACCTCAGAGCATTTACCCACTGGTGTATTAGCTTAGGCGGTAAAATTGCATAACAATAAAAACCTGCATCACAGCCAGTGTAATGTGAACTGTTATGAGGGTGGAATATGTGAGATCAGCACAGGTGTGATGTACCTGATGGTGTGTCTCTCTCTCCACGTTCTCGCCGTTCACCTCCACCACACGGTCACCCGCGCGCAGCCCCGATGCCTCCGCCGGGGACGCGCGTTCCACTTTCCGTATGTACTGTCCGGTTTTTCCTTTCTCTCCGTGCAGATGAAACCCATAGCCGTTCTCTCCTTTCTTCATCACACACAACCGAGGCTTCAAATCGCTTGCCATTGTATTCCGCTTTTGCCTTCACATCCAAACTTGCAATAAAATCCAAGCGCAATTTTAGTTTTTTCGGAAACTTAGGGAAAACGCATATGCAAAGGTTTACAAACAAGCATCGTTGTCGGTTCTACTGTATATAGGTTACTGCACAAATGTGCATGCAAGTACCCGTTACAAAAGACAAAAAGCAAAAGAATAGTCTGCAAATCGATTATATGCTTCTGCAAGAAAAATGCAAAAGTGGTGCAGATCTGTGTAACTACCTGTGGATGTTCACAGACGCATCCAAAACTCCTCCATGAGACATTCTGCCCACGGAGAGAGAGAAACGCAACTGGTGCCGCTGTCCACTGAGAAACTGCGTGGCGAGGAATAAGACCGCCCATTAACAGCTACAACACAAATGCGCAGAGAAAAGTAGCCAAAGAGCCCTTGCACCGATGCTTTTGGGTCGCTACATGAAAAAGGATGCTTCTGTGTGCCTCATTAATATATATATATATATATATATATATATATATATATATATATATATATGTAAACAATGAAAAGCGGACACTTAACTTTTACTGTGTGTAAAATAGAAAAACACTGGGTGAATAATACAGTTATTGATTCTTAAAGGAATTTGGGCGTTTGAAGCAATTTAAAACATCTTCTGAATGACTAAATGTAAAATAAAAATACATTTTAGAGACGTTTTCTCTAATGCAGTCTTCGCGACGCCTTAAGTAGTAATTTGGCGATTTATAAAACGTTTAAAATGAGACAGGAAGGTTTTGTAATACATTAAAAAATAAACTTACTGCAGTAGAAAGCACAAAGGCGTTTTTTTTAAAGTTACAGCATTTTGGCGGTGATTGAATATAACAATAATAATAAACTTTGAAGAGGGGTTTAAACCTTAATTATTGGCATTCTGCAAAACAATAACAACCCTGTAAATGCATCTGGACAACTAGCAACTTAAGTTGACTTCAGCACGTTACCGTTGAATGACCGAGGAAGAAAGGTGCGTGACCAGAAGAGAGAAAGTATTTTCCGCTTATAGTACAGTCTCATGCGGAACTTGGCATAAAATATCAATAAATAATGTGAATTTGAGAAGATTTCAGGTCACAACCCACATATAGGGCAACCACGCACATTGAGGACAACAGCAGGCTGATTGTGCTGCACTCTAGCGGCCGAAAAGAAGAACAACTAGCGAGGAGCAAGTCACATGACTGACACTACTGGTAGACTGCTTACGTTTTATTAGGCGTTATTTTTTATTTAGTACTGACCTGAATAAGATATTATATACCCGTTTAAAAAGTTTACACACAGTTCTTAATACTGTGTTTTTACCTGAATGATCCACAGCTGTGTTTTTTGGTTTAGTGATAGTTGTTCATGATTCCCCTTTGTTTGTACAGTTAAACTGCCTGCTGTGTTTCTGAAAAATTCCTCAGGTCTCACACATTCTGTCTTTTCAGCATTTTGACTTATTTGAACACTTTCCAACATTGACTATGATTTTGAGATCAATCTTTTCAGACAGAGGACAACTGAGGGACTCATATGCAACTACTACAGAAGGTTCAAACACTCACTGATGCTTCTGAAAGAAAAAACGATGGATTAAGAGCTGGGGGTGAAAACTTTAGAACAATGAAGAAGTGTGCATTTTTCTTATTTTGCCTAAATATCATATATATATGCTACACAAGATACTTGCGTTTCCCAGAAGATAAAATAAGTTATATGCAATGTGATGCTCATCAAGGCCGCATTTATTTGATCAAAAATACAGAAAAAAACCCCAGTAATATTGCAAAATGTTGTTGCAATATAAAATAATGGTTTTAATATTAATATACTTTATTCCTGTGATGCAAAGCTAAATTTTCATCAGCTGTTACTCCAGTCTTAAGTGTCACACGATCCTTCAGAAATCATTCTACTATGCAGATTTATTATTAAAATGATCAATGTTGGAAACAGTTGTGCTGCCAAATATTTTTTTTGGAACCCGTGATACTTGTTTCAGGATTCTTTGATGAATAACAAGTTAATTAATTTAACACATCCTTGGTGAGAACAGAAGTTTTTACAACAAAAAAAAAAAAAAAAGAAAAAAAGAAAAGAAAATGTACTGATCCCAAACTTTTGAACAGTAGTGTATATTGTTAGAAAACCTTTTTATTTTAAATAAATGCTGTTCTCTTTACCCTTTTATTGATTAAAGAATCCTAAACAAAAGCATTACAGGTTTCAACAAAATATTAAGCAGCACCAGTTTTCAACATTGATAATACATCAGCATATTAGAATGATTTCTGAAGGATCATGTGACACCGAAGACTGGAGTAATGATAACTTTAATAACTTCTTTAAAAATCTTACTGATCCCAAACTTTTGAGTGGTAGTGTATATTATATATTGTACTTTAACAATGCAGTCAATATTCTATTCTATTCTACTCAATTTAAACAACACATTTTATGTGTGAACTTAACTTGTAACTACATGATTTTTTCTAGATCATCAAAAGCATGGTAAATATTGGCCACAGACACAAAGATCTAGCTTAAGGGCAGGCAAAAACACTGTTTTTCATGCACCTGTAAAGTTTGAGATTTTGGGCTTTTGGGTGTTTCATAGTTTTTTTTTTTTCAGACTAGTGGAAAGAAAACACCCAAAAGACACTGTTAAGTGTTTCTTTTGTAGCACTTTATCTATTTGTGTCAATAGATTTCATATTTTTAAAGGCTGTTTTTTCCCCTTCAGTAGCAATTACACACACCAAACTTTACATTTTCAGTCTATATCCTGAAGGTTTTTACAGAGGGATTTGTTCATATATAATTTGCTTGATTTTATACAAAATTTTATTCACCCAAAAATGGTAAAAAAACAACAACATAGTTTTGTGTCTAAGTTTTTTTTTCTGAATTATAGAGTGACAAAATGAGATGCCCAAAATCCCCTCTGTAAAAAGTTTTGACTCCAATATGTCAAAAAAATTAACAAGATTTTTGAAACTGACATCCAGTGTTTAGATTTTTGTACTAGAAATGTATGCAAATTAGTACAAATTTCATTAAATAATGGCTCTTTTGCATATTACATAGACCAGAAAGACTCTAGCTGTAACTTTAGAACAGCGACACCAAAAGGTGAAGTTTCTTTAGAAAGAACAATTTTTACACTTGTTTAATGTTATAATTTGTAATATTGCCATTGTTTTATTTTTGTACTACAATTTTTTTCTCATTCAATATTTTGAGGAGTCACTACCTCCGTTGCCTCGGAGGAAAGCTGAAACTATAAAAAATGATTTGTAACTTGAAATACAATCAACGTTAACCGAAATAAAGTAAAATATCATGTAAAAAAATAATTGTATTACATAAAATTGGTTTAAAAAAAATGCTAAATAACTCATTTCTGGATATCCAATTTAGTGGGGCTATATCAAATTTTTTGAAGGTTCTGCCAATTTTTATAATATATATATATATATATATATATATATATATATATATATATATATATATATAAAACCTCATTGAATATTTACTCACCTTCCAAAAAATATCTACAACTAATCACTGATATACTCACCATCATGCAATTCCACAGCTCCATTAACTTCCATTAAAATATAAGGTACTATCAAAACATAAAACCATTAACTTTTGAGAAAAAAAAATGCAAATAATACTACAAATATCCTCAAAATTAAAATTCTTTACTGGTACAATTCATAGTACTGTAGCCATTTTATAACAACAAAAAAACAAACAAACAAAACTAAATATAAACCGACCGATATGCACTGAAAAGCATTTTACAAAAACACACACTGCACAAAGTCCTATTTTCAGAGCTAAATTTCAGTAAAATAAATAGTCATGAACAAATCAATAGTATTTTACAAACGGACTCTTTTAGGTCAACACAGCGTTGACGACACGGTTCTATAAATGAACCCCTGACGTTTTTAAACATATCCAACGAATCACATAGGACTTGTGCAACTTACATTTCCTTTATAAAGACAT
>NC_133361.1:22851222-22882667 GCF_049309525.1 Garra rufa
ACAATTAAAAAAAAAATCATGGTAAAAAAAAGCAGTACAACAACTGCTATTATAAAAAATCTATTTAAATAATACATGTTTTATTACAGTAATGAGAAACTTCACCTTAATGATAATTTTTGGGAGACAAAAATAATGTCGGAATGCAAAACAAATCTTAGTAACTCTAAAATGGGATTATTTTATAAAACAAAAATGTTATATTATATGCACATTATTGTAAAATTAAAAACACCTTACAAAAATAACCAAAATGCAAAAACAACAACAAAAAATTTTTTTTTAAATAAAATCCACTTTCAATAATATTGTAATATTTCTGAATTACTGTTTTATGTTGTTACAATTAAAAAAATTCAAATGGGAAATAAAAAGCAGTACAACAACTGCAATAATAAAAAAAATCTATTTAAATAATATTTTTTTCCCATTATAGTAATGAGAAAGTTCCCCTTAATGGGATTTCTAGAAGGGAAAAATGCTTTGAAGTTTAAAGAAAATGTCAAAATGCAAAAAAAAAAAAAAAAAAAAAAAAAAAAACTTAGCAACCCTAAAATAGGATTCATTTAGTAACTTTTTAGGGATGAAATATGCCCCAGACATTTTCTCATCAGGTTTTGCGAGCATTTACAGGTTTAGCAGTGGTAAAGGTTTTAAAAACCAACAAATACTTGCTCCTAGTCAAAGTGGCAGTGACTAGTCGACGAGGCTGAAGTCAAGCTTGTATACTTACACGAGCGTGTCCTGCACTTCACACCTCTCTACATTCAGAAAACAAAGGGAGAAAAACAATGTACACAGAATGAGAGAAGCGTGTTCTGTCTGAAGGCACAGATACCTCTACGGGTGAGAGCGTGTGGGGCAGGAGCGTAATACAAGGCCCAGCCGAAAGGGCGTGAATCAGTGCAAGAACAGGGACTTGGGAGGGAAATGAGTGGGAATCCTTAGCTTAAACACATCGCTCTTTCCCGCTGTGCTCCTCGTAACTCTGTTTCGGCCATCATTCGTATTAATGTCTTAAAAATGTAGCTTGCAAGACCAGTTCTGTCCGTGCTGCATCAAAGTCCGAGTGTTTCCTGTATGTACATAAAGGGTTATATAGTAATGTACAGCGGGGCCTGGTTACTGAAAGTGAGGTTTGCCGTGAACTCGGAAGCGATACAGGCAGGTGTATTCGGGATGACCCCAGTTCGACAGCACTCGCATTTCAATGATCTGAAAGGCCTTGTCGTTCTTCTCCTGGAGAAAAAGAAAAAATGAAATGTGGTCAGAAAAAAAAATGCATACACTACCAGTCAAAAGTTTTTGAACAGTAAGATTTTTAATGTTTTTAAAGTCGTCTCTTCTGCTCACCAAGTTTGAATTTATTTGATCCAAAGTACAGCAAAAACTGTAACATTTTGAAATATTTTTACTATTTAAAATAGCTATTTTCTATTTGAATACTTTTTAAAAAGTAATTTATTCTGGTGATCAAAGCTAAATTTTCAGCACCATTACTTCGGTCTTCAGTGTCACATGACCCTTTAGAAATCTTTCAAAAGCTTGGAGTCAGCATCATTTTTGGGGGGGAGAGAAATTATAGAAATAATACTTTTATTTAGCAAGGATGCTTTAAATTTATTAAAAGTGATGATTAAGACATTTATAATGTTACAGAAGATTTCTATTTTAGATAAATGCTGTTCTTCTGGACTTTCTATTAATCAAAGAAACCTGAAGAAATTCTACTAAGCTGTTTTTAACATAATAATAATAATACATTTTTTTGAGCAGCAAATCAGAATATTAGAATGATTTCCATTTACTTTAGATGTGACTGAAGTAATGATGCTAAAAATTTTAGCTTTGAAATAACAGGGTAAATTAGATTTTAAAATATATTCAAATAGAAAGCAGTTATTTTAAATAGTAAAATATTTAAAAATGTTACTGCTGTACTTTGAATCAAATAAATGTAAGCTTGGTGAGAAGAAGAGACTTCTTTAAAAAAAACATTAAAAACCTTACTGTTCAAAAAGTTTGTGTAAATAAAACTGTGCATGGAAGACTTCTTTGAAAAGTGTAGAATTTGGCCATAAATAAAAAATGCCTTTTGAAACATCATTGTTTTATGTTTTATTTGTTCCAGAAATTGTGTTGTCTGTTTTAATTTTTCTGAATTTCGTGTTGATTCAAATTAATTATCAAAAACAGTGGTAATAAAATGAATGCATGACATTAACAATTGAATAAAAAAAAAAGCAGCCATTCCTTTCATTTTCTGGCTAACAAAATGGTTTACTGTTTAAATGAAAACAACTGTGTAATATGTCTTTAAAAATAATGTTTTAATTATCCGTATTATTATTTTTTACTTTGAGAAGTTTATTCTACTACACAGTATTTCTTTCAGAATTTCTCCAAGTTAAACCAAACTTATTTTGACGGGTTGTCATGAAGAGCTTTGAGTTTCTATGTGCATCTGACTATAGTTTTCTCAAATGAAACAGTGAAATGGTGGATTCTCCTCAAACTGTATGTATGTTTTTTACCATAACTGGGAAGATCTGGAGTGATTCTCCATCTTCTTGATAGGTATAGTCTCCAAGCATTTTCCCTTCCTCCTGGTATTCATCATCCAATCCCTGTGGATACAGACAGCAAGACTTGTATATTGCACAACATGGGACTATACCCTGGCTATTAAGATTTGTAAGTCTTAAAATAATGTAAATGATGTCTCTTATTGAAATATGCAGTAGAAAACCCATTAAAGATTTACGTTGTTTAAAAAAATCCACATTTTCAGATATTTTGGACTGTGGGGGGCACCATTATTTCAATGATGTGAAATGGTCACACTCAGTGAGCTACTGGTGCTACCTGTAGCTATTTTTAAGTCGGAAAATAAAATACTGATACAATGACAACAGATACTAAAAGAGTTTACAGGTGTCTATGGATTAAGCGTAGACTTAAACCAAATGCCGTACCATTGATTTTCCCCACAAGGAGTCTAAACACCTCAGATATCGAGTGAAATCCACACTGAGAAACTCTTTCAGCGACTGCGGTGTCATGACAAGCGTCAACATGTTTACATCCTGCCAGGATGGCATCTAGCGTTTCTTGTCTCTGCTGTTTGTAAGCTCTGTCAGTAGCTGTGGTCTACTAAAAGCCTCAAAGCCATCAGGGCTAAAGTAGAAAGAACTTTGGGAAGTTTTATTTGTCCACAGGCATCTTCCCATTCTTTTCTCCTCTTCTTATTTCTAGGAAAAGCAGTGAAGACTTACATCGCTTCTCTTGTTGCCTTTGACTGAAAATTACAACCAAAAAGCTGCACAATGTGGCTTATTTTCCGACTCGTGTTGTGGTAAAAATAGCAATAGTTAGTGACAGTAGCTCACCAAGTGCAACCATTTCAAATCATCCAAATAATGAATCCCCCCATATTTAAAAAATATGTTGAATATATCGAAAACGATGTGAATTTTTAAATAACGTAAATCTTTAAATGGTTTTCTACTACACATTTCAGTAAGAGACATCATTTACATTATATTAGGCAATGCAATACTTAATACCCGGGGTTCTCTTTAACAAAAAAAAAAAAACTCACTGGGTTAAGCATAAACAGCTATAAATATATGCAAGTATGTTCATAAATCAGACACAAGTGTGTGTTCTTACATAGACAGAGAATCGCCGTGGTGCACTGCTGATGTTTCCAGAGGGAGAGAGGCTTTTGGGAATATGCTCCAGGCAAAAGGAAGAAGGGATCACTCTTAAAGAGAGCCTGATCACCAGATAACCTTGGGAGCCTTTAAATGCCCAGCAGTTTCCTGGGTACATGTCCGGCTACAAGGCAAACAGAAATTCACATCATTTAGCTTTTCTTTTTTTTTTTTTGATGTTGTTGAAAATCACCTATATGCTTTTAATTTTAAAGGGGTCATCGGATGCCCATTTTCCACAAGTTGATATGATTCTTTAGGGTCTTAATGAGAAGTCTATAACATACTTTGATTAAAATTTCTCAATGGTAGTGTAAAAAGCACTCTTTTTACCTTGTCAAAATCAGCCCTTTTTAGAGCGAGCTATTGTGTTGCATGTTTCTTTAAATGTTAATGAGCTCTGCTCGCCCCGCCCCTCTCTGTCGTGGGATGACAAGCCGTAATGTTTACTTTAGCCGCATATAGCCGCGTTTAGCTGCAAATCTTGCCAACAAGCACATTATTAAGAAAGGCCATTTGCAAAAATGCATAAAAACCTTTATACTCACTTCTGCTGTGAGTGAAGCTGCATCACGAATGATTCGCAAGAACATAGACGCATATGTAGATCGGGATCTGCGCTTTCCTTTTAAAACGAGGAGTATTGTTAATCCTCTGTATCTTCAGTGGCTCAGATGTCAGGAGTAAATGATGACTGCCATGTTCATTTTTAAATCCAACAACAGAACACCTCAATCACTCAATCTGAGACATTCTTGTCTTCCCCTGCACCTGAGTCTCACAATGGCGATCAGAGTCGGACTGTTTCAGCTCAGTGAGGGCGGGTCTAAGGTAAGGGGCTCATGTCAATCAACTATCGTGGGAGCGGTCTTTGTGTGACACCAAGCTGAGAATGACCTGATTTTAAAAAGGGGATATTACTTACCACTGGGTGGATTTTTATCATTGTAGGGTGGTTGTGTACACAAACTGCCAACACACATTAATGTTCAAACAACATGTAAAAGTGAGTTTTGCATCCGATGACCCCTTTCAGCTATAAGAGTGATACATTTATTCAAGATACACATTTAATCAGTTCATGAAATCATACCAATGAACCTGGCATTGCTAGCAGCATGCTTTGTTCTTATGTATTGATATGCGTGATGCTGCTTCAGGTTATTGATCACTTTAAGTACAGTACAAACTAGGGTTTAACCTGGATGACGACACGTGGCGATTGTGAGAAGTACCACAGCGGGATTCCAAACAGGCTCATCAGTGCTGTTTTTGTCTCGTACGTCTCAGAACAGCGCGTGCTGAGGATACTGCCACCTGCACACACATTAGTCTCATGTAAAAACCTCTTTAAAGGATGAGCTATGTTTATATGTATGTGTTTTGTAGATGTACTAACCTCCAGACTCCAGCGCATAGTCCACCTGTCCGGTGCGATCCTCAGAGTACAGCTTCAGCGCACGCTGGACGATCAGCTGGACTTGCTGAGAAATTGACGGGAAACATGGTTGTTATTAGAAAAGAGATTTTAATGAAACGGGTATATTAACAAATACATGTTAAGTTCATTTCAATTTGTTTGTACTTATCTCTTCACACTTGCATAAGATCATGTGATACATATCATACCATACATAACAGACTGCTTGTCTATTGTGACCCTGGACCACAAAACCAGTCATAAGGGTCTTTGTTTTTAAATTGAGATTCATCTGAAAGCTGAATAATCTTTCAATTGATGTATGGTGTGTTGGGATAGAACAATATTTGGCTGAGATACAACTATTTAAAAATCTGGAATCTGAGGGCCTTTAAAGTTGTCCAAAATAAGTTCTTAGCAATATATTACTAATCAAAAATTAAGTTTTTATATATTTACAGTAGGAAATTTACAAGATATGATCTTGAACATGATCTTTACTTAATATCCTAATGATTTTTGGTATAAAAGAAAAATGGATCATTTTGACCCATAGAGTGTACTTTTGGCTATTGCTACAAATATGCTACTTATGACTGGTTTTGTGGTACAGGGTCACAATTGATGTGTAATGAACTTGACACTTTAGTTAACATGTGATTTAAGCGAGTGCATTTATTTGATCAAAATACAGGAAAAACTGTAGATATTGTGAAATATTATTACAATTTAAAATATCTATTTTCTATTTTAATATACATTAAAATGTAGTTTATTTCGGTGATGAAAAGGTGAATTTTCAGCATCATTACTCCAGTCTTTAGTGTCACATGATCCTTCAGAAATCATTCTAATATGCTGAATTGCTGCTGAAGAAACATTTATTTTTACTACCAATTTTGAAAACAGGTTTAGTGCTTAACATTCTTGTGAAAATTAAAAAAAAAAAAAAATTCCAGATTGATAGAAACTTCAAAAGAGCATAAATTATTTGAATATAAATATTTTGTCTGTACTGTTATTTTTGATCAATTTAATGTATCCTTGCTGAAATCAGAGTGTTAATTTCTTTAAAAAACAAAAAGAAAAACCTTTAAACACTAGTAACAAAACAACAGTCTTTATACCTCCTCTGACATCCCAGCAGCCCCGGCGGTGTGCGCGACGGTCTGAGTGACTGTTTCAGCTGAGAACTGCTGCTGTTTGCTCTCCTGCAGCTGCAGGGACAAATTTCCCAGAATGCTGCGCTCCAGGGTCATGAGGGTCGCAGTGAGATCAGAGGAGCGTGTGTACTGAGATGCCAGCCACGGCAGCAGGGGCTCGGGAATCTCTGCTTCACCTTGGTCACGACCGTACAACAGCGCATACAACTGCTCTTTCACCTGTGCTGACACCTGGGGAAGAAATGAGAATTCATACACATATATAAAATGAATAAAGCAGGACAAATGTATTACGTGGTGTATAAACATTACATACGGTTTCATGTATGGTGTCGAGTCGGTCGCATTTCCCTTTACATCCCATCACCCCTTGCAGGTCTCCTCTGATGCGGCCCAGCTCTGCTTCCAACCTCTGAACCTCCAAGAGCAAAGCATCATGCTTCTCCTGAGAGACTCCAACACTGCGGCATGAAACACAAGAGCAAACTTGAATATTCAGACAGGATGTGCCTAAATCAACTACTTTAGTTGGTGATTTATTAGTGTATCTACCTGACAGAAGCCTGTACTGGAGTCTGCTCTGTTAGACGGATTTCCTTTGATTGAGAAGAGAATTGAGACAGATATAGATGAATTAGAATAATCAAAAAAAGTAAAAAATAATAATAATAATAAAAAAAAAAAAGGTTTTTGTTACAGAGCCAGCGCAGTTCAAAAGTTTGGGGTACTTTTGAGAAATGAATACTTCTATTTAGTAAGGATGCATTAAACTGATCAAAAGTTAGAGTAAAGACATTTATAATGTTACAAAATTTCAAATAAAGGCTGTTCTTTTGAAATTACTGTTCATCAAAATGTCATGAAAACACTGAATAATGTTTCCTGAGCAGGAAATCTGTTTATTAGAAGGATCTCTGAAGGATCATCTGACACTGAAGACTAGAGTAAATATTCAAATAGATATTGTAATATTTCACAATATTACAGTGTCTACTGTATTTTTGATCAATTAATTGCAGCCTTGTTGAGTATAAAAGACTTATTTCAATTTTATTTCAAAGAAAAAAAAAATATTATAAACCCCAAACCTTCAAATGGTAGTGCATGTCTTTTTATTATATAATTTTATGTTGCATTTTCTTAATGTTTTGTAAGAAAAAACAGTGTTAAATCAGTGTAGTGATGGACATTCAGAAGCCAGAGGATATAGGAGAACAATCACTAGATTGTATTGCAGTAATTCCAACAAGACATGAACAAAAGTGTAAGACTGTATGTTATACCTCCGTTCTAGAGTTCAGGCTCTTCAGTAGGAGTTCTAGCTCAGCTAGTCGAGCTTCAAGACTCGTCTGATGCTGCACACGCTGTTCCTCAGTCTGGAAGACACAGAGCAAAAACACTATAATTTAAAGGCCAGAAGAGAAGTTGTGAGGTATAATAATCCTGCTGGAGACAGATGAAGGCATAAAAGGGAAAGATATAAGGTAAAACGAACAAAACAGCCATCCAAACCAGACACTAACTTCTGGCAATAGCCAAAAATGCATTGTATGGGTCAAGATTTTTCTTTTGTCAAAAATCATTAGGATATTAATTAAAGATCATGTTCCATGAAAATATTTAGTAAATTTCGTACTGTAAATATATCCAAATTGAATTATTGATAAGTAATATGCATTGCTAAGAACTTCTCAAGATTTAGATTTTTTTTTTGCACCCTCAGATTGCAGTTTTTCAAATAGTTGTATCTCGGCCAAATATTGTCCTATCCTAACATCTGCTGTTCAAAAGTTTGGGTTCTGTAAGACTTGTAATGGTTTTAAAGAAGTCTCTTACGCTCATCAAAGCTGCATTTATTTGATCAAAAATACTGAAAAAACTATAATATTGCAAAATGTTATTATAATATAAAATAATGGTTTTTATACTTTAAAATACAATTTATTCCTGTGATGCAAACCTGAATTTTCATTATCAGCTGTTACTTCAGTCTTAAATGTCACATGATCTTTCAGAAATCATTTCAATATGCTGATTTATTATCAGTGTTGTAAACAATTGTGCTGCCAAATATTTTTGAAACCTGTGATTCATTTTTTTCAGGATTCTTTGAGGAACAACAAGTTAAAAAAAGAACAAAAGTATTAATTTCTTTCAAAAAAAGAAAGAATAAAAATCTCCTGTCCCTAAACTTTTGAACAGTAGTGTATATTGTTAGAAAACATTTCCATTTTAAATAAAAGCTGTTCTTTTTAGCCGTTTATTAAAGAATTCTGAAAAAAAGGATCACAGGCTCCAAAAAATATTAAGTAGCAATTGTTTCCAACACTGATAATAAATCAGCATATTAGAATGATTTTTGAAGGATCACGTGACACTAAAGACTGGAATAATGGATGCTGAAAATTCAACTTTAATTACAGATATAAATGAAATTTGAATGTGTATTAATATAGAAAAGCATTGTTTTACATTGTAATAATATTTCACAATATTAAAAAAAAAATTCTGTATTTTTGATCAAATGAACACTTTTGAACGGCAGTTGACATCAATGGAAAGCTTATTTATTCAGCGTTCAGATGATGGATAAATCTCAATTTCAAAACTGGTTTTGTGGTCCAGGGTAAAAAAATTAACTAATAAAAATGTTGCTTTAAAGGGAAAATTCATGGAAACATTTAAACAATGAAATAATGGAATGAATTAAACCTCTTAAACATTATATTAACAACTATTTAAAATCCTACTGGTTAATATACGCTAGAAGTTCTAATATTTTCCTATGACAGCTTATAAAAACATCTATTAATGGAAAAACAATTAATAAAATATAATGTCAAATATAACATATTAAAACACTGCCTAGTAGCATAGAAAAGTTCTCAAAAATATGCTTCCGGTAAATTTTACCTACATGCCAATTTTTTTTTTTTAAAGCTTCTTACACAACATTATAATAACTATATAAATTATTTGAGTTGAGTATTTGATAAAAAATCCACTAATTTTACCCAGGAGACAAAGCATACTGTAATAACATAAAATAAAATAAAAACTTTGCCTAGGAAAATCAAAAGCAAAATGTAAAATAAGCTTCCAGTAAATTTTTATTTTTCACAAAAAGTATTCTCATAGCTTCATAACAGTACGGTTGAACCACTGATGTCACATGAACTATTTTAACGATGTCCTCACAACATTTCTGGGCCTTTAACATGTCAGCTGTGCTGCTGTCTATGTCTATGCTGGGACAGAAAAAAAAAAAAATTGCGTCCTGAAAGATGAACAAAAGTCTTACGGGTTTGGAACAACATGAGGGTTAATTTTTGGGTGAACTCTCCTTTTATAGACACAGATGGGTAAAACATAAGATGAGAACTCATTCTGACCTCCACCCTGGTGACCGCTACTCTCTCCATCTCTTCCTTGAGTGCGGCGAACTTGGGCTCGAAAAGCTGAGTGACCCACAGACTGAGACTTTCTCTGTCGGTTTGTGTTTTTATCTGGGCCTGAAGGTCCTGAACCAAACCCATGGCCTCTCCATGTTGCTCCTTGGCTTTCAGCTCCCCCTTCTGGATGCTTTCCCACAGCGCGGCCACACGCTGCTCCAGCAGAGCCAAACGCTCGCTGTTAATGGAGTCGGATGCAGCCTGAAAGAATTCAGATTAAAAATGGACTTGAATTCATGTCAAGATGGTCAGATTTTACTCAAGATATGATTCTGTACAGATTGGTCCTGGTTCATTACCTGTGAGGCGACTGGGAGTGAGATGTGTTGTTCTTTTGTGAAAGAAGGTAATGCGGGTAATGCGGGTAAAGAGGGAAGAGAAGGGAGTGAAGGAAGTGATGCGAAAGAGGTGACTGCTGTTTTCCACTCTGTGAGGTTTACGGCTGGAAGGAAGGACAGAGCGATGGGTGGACCGAGGTACCATAATCCTGTAAACAGAGGGAAAGGGAAACTTTAAAAGACAGGATCTCTGATCAAAAGCTAGTTTATGGACTTTCTGCTAGGAAAAAAACACCCCAGAAAGGCACTTCTATTATTTTGAAGGCTACAGAGTCAAATTCAAATCATGGATTTGGAGAGGGAGAAAAAAAAAGAGAGAGAGAGAGAATGTGTGTGTTTGTGCAATCCGGAGTAAGTGTGAAAGTAATAAAGAGAATAAGCAAAACCATCTGGGTATAACTAACAGACGATTGCACAATTGTGGCCGTTCATCAGTGCCAGCGGTTTCGTGAAGGAATGTTTGGATCATTATAAAGGTTTCTGTGCCACTACTGTCACGAAAATGACTTGTAACAACAAAGCCTGTTTTTAATACAACTCGTCTCTGTATATTAGACTCAAATGGGATTATTGGAGTCTACTATTGGAAACTTAGAAGCCACAAAACCATTATATTTTATAAGTTATTTTAAGTATTTTTAACATGCATGCAGTCAAGCCGAAATTTATTCAGACACCTTTCTCACATTATCACAGTTTATTCCCTATAGTTTAGAAAATGGTAATAAAATATGTTAAACTGTGTCAGAACAAATACATCTTGATAATGTCAGATAACTTTGATAAAAAAAAGGTTTGTAACAAAACAGTGTCAAATCAAATTTTTGGTCTCAATTTTACTAGAATTTTTTGTTATATGTCACAGTTTACTTTATTTTGCTATCCTCACGTACATAAATTAACTATAGTGTTGTGCGCCCACTAGTAAAAAAATATTTTTTTAAAACATATCTTGTGTCTGAATAATTTTAGGTTTAATATATATTAATAACTTGATGTATAACAATAACTTGCAAACTTTACATGTATTAATACGAATCTAGTAACTTAGTTCTCTTTTCTGTTCAAACGTTTGTGGTGGGTAAGATCTTAAAAGGTTTTAAAAAGTTTTTGAAAGAAGTCTCTTATGCTCAACAAGGCTGTATTTGTTTGTAATAATATTTCAAAATATAACAGATTTTACTGTATTATCAATTCAAAATAACTGTTTTCTATTTGAATGCATTTTAAAATGTAATTTATTCCTGCGATGCAAAGCTGTATTCATCATTACTCCAGTCTTCAGTGTCACATGATCCTTCAGAAATCATTCTAATATGATCATTTCCTGCTCAAGAAACCTAATTATCAATGTTGAAAAACAGCTGTGCTGCTTAATGCCTTCGTAGAAACTCAGATATTTATTTTTCAGGATTTTCTGATGAAGTTATTGAAATGATAAATATCTTTTAAATCACTTAATCAATTTAATGCACCCTTGCTGAATAGAAGTATTAATTTCTTTAAAAGGAAAAAAACCTTATGACCTCAATATTTTGAATGGTAGTGTATATCTAATCTATCAGCTCATGCATCATCAGCTAAACAAGCAAATCCGGTTACTTTTGCTTGCTGTCAGCACAGGAATACCAGGAGGCGACTGGGTGTATCTATCCGTGAAGAACCGTTTTAATGAAGAAAATCCATCTACATGTGTACAAGTAATGCTTAAGCAAAAGGTCTTCCACCTCCAAAAGGACAGTTTAAACCTGACAGCTCCAAGAAGACTTTCTAAAACTACCAGTCAAAAGATTTTTAATGTTTTTTAAAGAAGTCTCTTCTTCTCACCAAGCCTGAAATATTTTTGCTATTTAAAATAACGGTATCTATTTGACTATATTTTAAAATGTAATTTATTTCTGTGATTTCAAAGCTAAATTTTTAGCATTATTACTCCAGTCTTCAGTGATCCTTCAGAAATCATTCTAATATTCAGATTTGCTGTTAAAAAAAACTTTTATTATTTATATCATGTTAAAAACAGCTGAGTAGAATTTTTTTTCCAGGTTTCTTTGATGAATAGAAAGTTCAGAACAGCATTTATCTGAAATAGAAATCTTTTGTAACATCGTAAATGTCTTTATTATCACTTTTGATCAATTTAAAGCATGCTTGCTAAAAAAGTAATCATTTCTATATATTTTTTTATTATTATACAGACTCCAAGCTTATAAATAGTGCAGTGTATAATGTTACAAAAGCTTTTTATTTCAGATAAATGCTGATCCTTGGATCTTTCCATTCATCAAAAAGTCCTGAGAAAAAAAAAAAAAACTACTCAACTGTGTTAAATATTGACAACAACAACAACAACAACAACAATAATAATAATAATAATAATAAATGTTTCTTGAGCAGCATATCAGAATGATTTCTAAAGGATCATGTGAAACTGAAGACTAAAGTAATGATGGTGAAAATTTTGCTTTGATCACAGGAATAAATTACATTTTAAAATATGTGACCTTGGACCACAAAACCAGTCTTAAGTCACTGGGGTATATTTGTAGCAATAGCCAAAAATACATTGCATGGTTCAAAATTTTTGATTTTTCTTTTATGCCAAAAATCATTGGGAAATTAAGTAAAGATCATGTTCCATGAAGATTTTTTGTAAAATTCCTACTGTAAACCTATCAAAATGTAATTTTTGATTAGTAATATGCATTGCTAAGAACTTAATTTGGACAACTTTAAAGGTGATTTTCTCAGTATTTTGATTTTTTTGCACCCTCAGATTCCAGATATTCAAATAGATGTGTCTCGGCCAAATATTGTCCTATCCTAACAAACCATACATCAAAAGAAAGCTTATTTATTGAGCTTTCATATGATGTATACATCTCAGTTTTGTAAAATTTAACCTTATGACTGGTTTTGTGGTCCAGGGTCACATATATTCAAATAGAAAACTGTTATTTTGAAGAGTGAAAAAATAGACTTCTTAAAAAAAAAAAAAAAAAAAAAAAAAACTTACTGTTAAAAAACTTGACTGGTAGTGTAAGGATGCATTAAATTGATTTAAAGTGACAGTAAAGACATTTAGAAACTTAAACAATCTTAAAATTCTAAAAGATTTGAAATTTAAATAAATGCTGTTCTATGCAAAGAATCTTGAAAAAAATGCTTTAAAGTTTCCACAAAAATATTCAGCAGCAAATGTTTTTGACATTGATAATAAGTTACAGTTATTTAAACTGTAATAATCAGGGTTCGTACAGATACGGTAAAATAAAATTCCAGGACTTGCATAGAAAAAAAAAGAAAAAAAAGAAGAAAAATATTACTGTTCAAAAACTTTTGACTGGTAGTGTAAGTGCATGGGCTTATGTAAATATCTGTAAAAGTTTTTTTTGTTCATTTATACAGCATCTCACAGTTGCTTAAATTAAACTGACTGTATTATTCCTTTAACCTACTATTAATAGTCCTTCATTCACATTATTACAAATCAGTCCAATTAAAATCTCACCAAACAGCAGTAGTAAGGGTAGCAGAAACAGAAGAAGCTTCAGTAGTTTGGGCAGACACCTGACAGACAGAGAAAATGCTCTCAAAAACAACACTTATCATATACACAAAAGTGACAATATTTGCATTCTGACCAAAATTGCATTACAGTGCATTAAAAAGGCAGAAACACAATATTTATATATTTAAATGAAGGATTAAACACTTTAAACTCTTATACCTGGTGAGAAGAAATACGTTGATCAGAGACATGAGCGCTACCAGCTGATACCATCCTGTTCCCAGCCACCAGAAGGCGCCAGTCGCTGCTTTCCCTGTTCAAAGCACATGTGTAAGAGCAGAAGTTGTATGGAGCGAAAGTTGCTGCACGTGACACACTGACAGGTTTAAATGATTTAGGGAAGAGAACTATTAGTCAAAGAATCAGAAACAGAGACGGATGGAGTCGAACCACCAGAGCTGAAGAGCTAAGAAAGGAAGTGCTGGTTAAAGTGATTTCAGTCTTCAGACAGAAGTGATGCAGTTTCACTGTGCTCGAAAAATAAGTCAAATAAGACTAAAAAGCCAAAAACACACTGATATGAGGGAAAGGAAAAAGTAAGAGACAAAGACAAGCATGCTGGAATCTGAATTCATATCGACCTGGAGAACACACTGCCAACCACAGAACGGACTTCAGTTTCCGAGTCACAAACGCACCGGCTGAGCCGAAACCTCGGCAAACCCGCAGAAGCCCGTAACCTGAGTGTGTACCGTCAAAACAGCCAAGACAGAACAAAAATCAGACAACATCCAGTGATTTTAACATCTTAAATGCAAGTCTCTCGGCTAACAAACAGAATACATTAATCATGAAAAAAGATGACACATAACAGCTTCTCTACTGGAATGAGAGACTGAAGTCGATGTCTACTGGGAAAAGATCTGAAGTTGTATAACCTGTGTAAGAAACAAGAGCCCACAAGGCTGCGTATACATGGCGGGTGTAGGAATAGCGTTTATGCTCCGTGTGCATTTCCATGTGTTGTTTTCCTTTACAGTCATCACCTGTAAATCAGCAGTGATGACAACATCAATATCACAGTACATGAATGGAAATAATGAAGTCTACAACATACATTTATAAAATGATACATTCATAACGATACACTACTGTTCAAAGATTTGATGTCATTTTTTAAAAAACATTAATACTTTTATTCAGCCAGGACGCATTCAATTGATTTAAAGTGACAGTAAAGACATTTAGAATCTTGGAAGAGAGTCTAATTTCAAATAAATGCTGTTCTTTTGAAAGTTCTATAAAAAGAATCTTGAGAAAATGCTTTAGAGTTTCCACAAAATATTTGGTAGCAACTGTTTTCAACATTAAAGGAGAAGTTCACTTCAAGAACAAACATTTAGAGATCATTTACTTACCCCCTCGTCATCCAAGCTGTTCATGTCTTTCTTTCTTCAGCCGTAAAGAAATTATGTTTTTTGAGGAAAACATTTCAGGATTTCTCTCCATATAGTGGATTTCAATGGTGCCCATGAGTTTGAACCTCCAAAATGCAGTTTCAAAGCAGCTTCAAAAGGATCTAAATGATCCTAGCCAATGAAGAGGGGCTTTATCTCGCAAAACGAGTTATTTTCTAAACAAATTAAAAATGTATATTCTTTTTTTAACCTCAAATTTTCATCTTGTCTAGTTCTGCGTGTTAGGGTACGTCGAAAAATTCCCATCTTATTTTCTCCTCCAACTTCAAAAATCATTTACAAAATCAATCATTTACAAAGTGAGCGTGCAAAGAAGATCAAATGCCCTTTTAAAAAAAAAAGGAAAAACAGCAATGTAGGGCAATTTTGAAGTTGAAGAAGAAAATGAGACAGGAGTTTTTCAACGTATTTTAACTGCCATGAACCAGAATACACAGAGTATATGCAGAGCAAGACAAGGTGAGCATTTGAGGTTAAAAAGTATATCAATTCAGAATCAGAATTGTAACTTACTTTCTTTTTCTTTTTCTTTTTTTAGAAAAGAATCAATCGTTTCGCTAGATAAGACCGTTCTTCCTTGGCTGGGATTGTTTGGAGCCCTTTGAAACTGCATTTAAACTGCATTTTGGAAGTTCAAACTTACAGGCACCAATGAAGTCCACTATATTGGGAGAAATGCTAAAATGTTTTCTTCAAAAAACATTATTTCTTTACGACTTTAAGAAAGACATGAACATCTTGGATGACAAGGGGGGTGAGTAAATTATCTGTAAATGTTTGTTCCTTTAATAAGAACAGTTATTTTAAATTGTAATATTTCACAATATTACTAGTTTTCTGTATTTGATCAAATACAGTAAATCCAGCCTTGGTGAACGTTCAAGAGACCTCTTTCAAAAACATCTTATTGATTCCAAAATTTTGAACAGCAGAGTACGCAATCTATAAAACAATACATTCAAAATGGCTGAAAACTACTGAAAATATAACACACATCATGTAAATTTAAAAGACTAAGATGCAAGGACAGGAAGGCTACATAAAACCAGGATGTAGATACATCAATTGTGTCAGACTCTTGATTTCCCATGTGTTGTTCAGTTTGACATCAATGTTGAGTGGATAATTTGTCATCCTTAAACTTAGTTGTCACTCATAATTGGGTCAATCACATGCTCTGTTGACCATCAGGCTTAGGTTCTGCCCTTGAACTAGCCATACAAAAATATAAATCTGGAGCTCAGCGGTCACAAACATGGAAATCAACTCTAATTCAAGCGGATGGCTTAACCCTTTCTAAACCTCTGGGAATGACGGATTATAAACTAATGAGTGCAAAGAAGACCACTTTAAAAGTGACAAAACACAGATACACTGACAAAAAGTGAGTTGTTAACTTTGTTGACTAATATTTAGGGATGTAACAATGTCAAAATCTCACAATACGATAATATCTCGATATAAAATCCATTATGTAATATTTATTGCGATATTTAAAAAAAAAAGACAAAAGACTTGAATTAAGATTTTGTACATTAAGTTAAATTATTCTACCTTATGCACTTTAAGAGTGCAAAATTAAGAGCTGCAAACCATGTTCTTAACTAAGAAAACTCAAGTCAGAAAAAAGTCAGTAAATTGACTTGTACCTGAACTTTAAAGAGGACTCAACCCTTTTTTTTTGTCTCAGTCTAAATTACATTCACACTGGTATTTTAGGAAGCCAAACAAATCATATTAATATAACAACAACAATTGTATATTACTGTTATTCCTATGACAGTAATAGCCATATATTGTAAAACAACTACACTTAAAGGTAAATGAAAATGAATATTTCATAGATATAATAGTTTTGCTTTACACTACAGTAGGGACATTACAATACTTATTTTGCTAATTTCTACACTTAAAAGAGATATTTTGAATTTGGAATGCAGTAACGTTTCCCATTTAAACCACTAGCTGTCAGCAATTCATCCCGCACTTTTAAGCTTTTATTTTGAAGGAAATGGCAGTAGAGCTTTTATTTTGATGGAAAATAGTGAAATGCTGTAATCAGCCACCGTGAAAATAAAGCATAACTGGTGGACACTGCATTCCCAAATGTAAACTAAACTTACAGCACATACAATAAATGAGTTTACTGCATTCACTGTAAATGGAGTCGTTCTAAGGTGCGGAAAACATCGGATCACAAGCTGATTGCTTGAACGGAGTACATGCTTTGCTTTGAAATCCACAGCAAAAGCAGACTTGATGAAGGGATATTATGCTTTCGGCTTGAGTTCGTTTGCCAAAGCAAAATGGCCCAAAACAACTTTAAAGACCTTTCATGTTAGAATAAGAAATTTAAAAATATTTAAAAAACACTTTGCCCAGAAGACCTATGGTTTCATATCGTCCTGTGACCACGATGATGTAGAGACAAAACCGAAAATTTACAATACCGTTACATCCCTACTATTGAATGCAATCTTGACTTCTGTTGATGGTGTTTCACTACTAAAACATGTTTACCCTGCACACAAAAGTCCATGTCATATGTTTAATAGTTTTCTAGCAGTAGTCTTTGAGGCTTTTGTTGCTGTGGTTGCTTTTGCATTGAAATAATGTTTACATATCTTGTGTTTACTTACAGAGTGAGCCGTTGAGATTGAGATGGCTGTCTGTGGTCACCAGATCTCGCACATTCACACTGCCACAGTAGCTGTCAGTGTGAGCTGAAACACACAGAAAATCAACACTTGTTTACCTAAAATCCCAGCATGCTATTTCACTTTTTTTCCAAAAAAGTGCCCACTGGGCATGAATTTGCATGTATTTCAACAAAATGACACACATGCAGCTGTTAATATTTTCAGATGGAAACTGAGAGATTTTTCCTTCAACATATAAGTTGCCTTTCTTATTGGTGTACTTTAAATATTCATGGTAAGCCAAAAATAAAAACAACAATATGAGGGTTAAAGGAATAAGGCACTCAAAAATGAACATTTGAAATGAAAAGCATTTACTCATCCTTAGACCATCCAAGATGTAGATGAGTTTTTTCTTAGTCAGAAGAGATTTAGAGAAATTCATCACTTTATTACATCACTTGCACATTAATGGATCATCTGCAGTGAATGGGTGCCGTCAGAATGAGTTCAAACAGCTGATAAAGACCTCACAATAATCCACTAATCCATCATTAAGACGTTTTAACTTTAAACTGTAATTTTAAACCATTTAAACCATAATAACATAATAAACAGTGCTGGATCTGTGCATATTTATCTCCTGATTCAGATCTCATTTATGGAGAAAGCAATATTATGGATAGAGGATTTGTATTTTAGCAGAAAGAAATGGTTTGAAGGTTAAAGCATCTTTTCTCTTTACAAGATGTTAACTGATGAACTGGAGTGGTGTGGATTATTGTGATGTTTGTTTTTAGCTGTTTGGACTCGCATTCTGACGGCACCCATTCACTGCAAAGGATCAATTGTGCAAGTGATATAATGCTACATTTCTGCAAATCTGTTCTGATCAAGCAGCAAAGTTTTTCTTTTTTTGGTAGACTACTCCTTTAATATAGTGTTTTGAAATATGGAGAGGTGATGTTTGCATATTGACTTGATAATATCCTCACCTGTCTTGTCAACACTGTTCAGAGAAGTGGTTATAGTGGCGTCTGCAGCTTTCTGATACGCTGAAGACACAGATGTCGAGTACGGTAAGGAATACGCCATTTCATCCTCCTTTTCGTCTGCGTGGAACGAGCAGTTCTTACAAATGTAGCCGTTAGCCAGATGAGTGTGCGCCTCTGTTTTACTGACATCTCCATTCTCCAAAATAGAGCTGTGAGCGGTTCTTCTTCTCCGTGCTAAAAACAAGATTAAATACCAAATAGATGAATAAAATAAGTCAATGTGAATCACAAGAAGACTGATGATTACATGACCTGATCTACAGATCCGAGCAAGAACGAGAGTTGCTTACTCTGTTAAATTAAACGTAATCTTGATTTTCCTACAGAGACAGTTGTTTATCAGTCCCTCCAGGATTTCACGATTTTTTTTTGTGATTTTTGCGATGAAAATTATAAATTTTGTGGTGGCAAGTCCTAGAAATTTGCGAAAAATTTTGCGATTTATTTAATTATTTAATTTATTTATTAATAATTAGGATATCACATTTACCATATTAGGTATTATGTTAGAGGCTCAATTATCATGCATAACACAAATAAAATTTGTTTATTCTGATACATTTGAACTTTTAAAATAACCTATGGGCAATATTCTTATGTGACCTTTGTAAACATTAACAGCAGGTGTAGAAATGTATACTGTACATAGCCTACTTCATTTCAGTCACGTCTCAGGTACTCTTTACATTTTGGTAGCCCAAAAATTAATTGAACTAGCCCAAATAAAAAAGCTTTTTAATTTTTTTTTTTTTTAAATATAGAAATTCAAACAGGAGTCTAAATGTCAATCAAATATGTTTTCAATACACAAATATAAACAAATATCAAGGAAGGAATTTTATTTCACTCTTTAGTGTATCTGCAGAATTTTTAAATATCAATTTAAAGCAATGTATGATCCTTTTTAAGAGCTGCACAAGTAAAATGAACAGAATGGGTGGGGTTGGACAATGTAAGGTAGAATTTTAGGTCATAAAATGACATGATTTATAATTCAGATACAGATTCACACAAAAACAATATCTTATACAATGGCATTTCAGCCTTTATACCATTAAAAGGGATAAATCAAGTATATAATTTATCATATTTATTTAAAACATAAATATTACTGTCTTAATTGTTTAGATTTTTTAGAAGGCACATTAAAAACCCTATGTGTTTGCTGCATAAAAACAAACAGCTGAAAAATGTATTGGAAAAAATTCTAAAAAATTAAAATTAAAAATTCTGTCACAAGGGGGCGCTTTAGGAGCGCTGAAATATTATCGTTTCCCTAGTAACGGC
Organism: Garra rufa; assembly: GCF_049309525.1. NCBI lineage: Eukaryota > Metazoa > Chordata > Actinopteri > Cypriniformes > Cyprinidae > Garra > Garra rufa. The sequence goes on from NC_133361.1 coordinate 22,871,282, forward strand.
TGTATACAAATCAGCTTTAACGCTGTTTTATCAGCATGAAATGAAAATGCCAACGACACGTTTCTGAGGACAGTCGGTTCTACTCAGATACATTCATTTAAAGACATCAGTGCTGCGTTTTGACTTTAAAATGTGCAGGGCTCATATTTATTCAATGACATCATTGCCTTTAGAAGTTTTATCCAGCCCTATCATGATCCGTCTTTCCGTCCCTAACTGACTTTTAAAATTATAATTAAGACTTTTCTTATACTATTTAACAAATTCAAAACTTTTATGGCGTTCCATTTGCAACAACAGAAGCCCTCTACTTTACGATAGCGGGTCGGCAGGCCAGTGAAACATTTTGGTAGCTCGACTGAAAAACACAATAGCCCCCGGGACATCGATCTTGCGAGCCCTGCAGACAGACAGCTCACAGACATCACGTGAGCAGCGTCTTTATCAACATGATATATATATTTTAAAATCTTTTTATTATTGAAATATTTGAATAACCATTTTTTGCGATTATTTTGCGGTTAAATGACAAATTATGCAGGATCGCAAAAAAATGCGACATTTTGTTGATTTTGCATTAAATTCAGCGATCGCAGAATCGCGAAAAACTGGAGGGACTGGTTTATGCATAGTTTCATAGTACAAACAGTCAGGATTAAATAAGCAATAGCTACAGTGTAACATTTGCCTAAAATGACACCAATTGCATTTGACAATTTGCAAGTTTTCATGAAAGATTACAAATACAAACTTTTAAAATAATAAGCACTGCTTATAGGAGTAATTCACACAAAAATGCAGTCAACCTCAGGATGTTCAAGTTTGTTTCCTTATCAGAACAGATTCGAAGAAAGCTTTTATGAGACATTTTGCTGTTGACGGCACCCACTCACTGCAGAGGATCCATTGGTGAGCAAGTGATGTAATGCTAAATTTCTCCAAATCTATTCTCCAAAAGAAACAAACTCAGCTACATCCTGGATGGCCTGAGGGTGAGTACATTTTCAGCAAGTTTTCACGTTTGGGTGAACACAAAATAAAAATTGGATGTTTATCTGCTTACCCCCTGGGCATCCAAGATGACTTTGTTTGTTTAACTCAAACAGTTGCAGTCTGTCAGTCATATAATGGCAGTCAATGGGATCCATGGCTTTGAGAGTAAAAAACATACACAGACACAACCAAATTAAACCCTGCGGCTTGTGACGATACGTTGAGGTCTTAAGACACAAAAATGATAGGTCTATGCAAGAAACTGAACAGTATTTATATAATCTTTTTCCCGTGTTGACGCGCCATGCACCGGCTGTTGTAAACGCGCTCAGGACAGTTGCACATTGCTGTGGATCAGAAGTAAAACATTATATGAATACCATTCAGTTTCTTGCACAGATTGATCGTTTTGTGTCTTAAGACCTCAATGTATCATCACAAGCCGCAGGGTTTAATTTGGTTTTGTCTGTGTATGTTTTTTTGACTCTCAAAGCCATGAATCCTATTGACTGCCATTATATGACTGACAGACTGCAATGGTTTGAGTTAAAAATCTTATTTTGTGTTCTACTGAAGAAACAAAGTCACCTACATCTTGTATGCTCTGGGAGTAAGCAGATAAACATCAAATTTTCATTTTTGGGTGAACTATCCCTTTAAGAAAATTAAACAGGGTTAGTTTTGACATCAAGTTGACTTTATGCACTCATTAACGGCCACTGACCAGAGTATGTGTGTGTTGTGGAGCTCTGTCTGAGCGTGGACTGATCCAGCAGGCTAGAGATCAGAGATGCATCACTGGCTGTACTGGTGAAACTCAGGTCTGACAGGGTCTGCTCTTTCTGGGGAGTCTGAATCATGCTCTGAGACATGCTCTGAGACTCGCTCTGAGACTCGTATATGGTTGAGCCCTGCTGCTGCCTCCCTCTCCGCACAGACCTGTGGAAAACAGTGGGTCAATTACATTTGAAAGTGAGTATACACTTGTAGTAAACCCTACAGACAGTCATGCATCACTGCTACTGCTACCCAAAAGTGCTGAAACACCACTTTCTCATGAACCTGCGTACTACAGTTAGAAGAAGCTAGAGATAATGGTTTATAAGGTTTTAAATATGGATATGTTTCTTATACAAACTCTTCGATTCACTTCAGGAGGCCTTTATTAACCATTCAGATCCATGTGGAGTACTTTTTATGATGGATGCATACACTTAATCGGACTTCAAAATCTCAAAACACCCATTCACTGCCATTATAAAGCTTGAAAGAACAGGACATGTTTTAATATAATTTAGATTGTACTCATCTGAAAAAAAGAAAGTCATATACACCTAGGATGGCTTGAGGTTAATAGGTGAATAATTTTTATTATTGGGTGTACTATTCCTTTAATAGCAGTTTATTTGAAATAGTGCCATTTTTCCAAACGTGGAATATGAACATGTAAGGAATATTTTCCTCTAATAGTGTGAGAGCACAGAGAGTTTTGAAATCTCAGTTAAGAACTTATATAAATTATGCTAGGTTTCAAAATGAATTTCAAGATCGCATGATCATAAAGAGTTAATTTTAGTTAATGGAAGGAATTCAGTTAATCTATATATACACACTACTTTTGAAAAGTTTAAGGTCTGTAAGATTTTTTAAAATGTTTTTTTTAAAGAAGTCTCTTGTGCTCTCCAAGGGCTGCCTTTATTTGCTCAAAAATACAGTAAAAATAGAAATAGTGAAATAATATCAATGTAATCTGTTTTCTATTTTAATACATTTTGTAACAAGTATGTAACAAGCTGTAAATTATTCCTGTCACATGATCCTACAGAAACCATCCTAATATGCTGATTTGCTTGAGAAACATTCCTATTATGAATCCTAAATAATAGTAATTTCTTTTTTTAAATGCTGTCCACACTGCTTAATTAATATTATTTCCTGAAAGACAAAATACTACTTGCAAAAATACTAATACTAACACACTACCAAAGATTTTTTTTAAAGTCTCTTTTGCTCACCAAGCCTGCATTTATTTGATATAAAGTACAAAAACAGTGACATATTTTTACTATTTAAAATAACTGCTTTCTATTTGAATATATTTTGAAATATTATTTCAAAATTTATTCCTGATTTCAAAGCTTAATTGTCACATGATCCTTAAGAAATCATTCTAATATGCTGCTCAAAAACCTTTATTATGATGTTAAAAACAACTGAGTTCAGAGTTTCAGATTTCCTTGATAAATAGAAAGTTTAGAAGAACAGCATTTATCAGAAATAGAAATCTTGTAACATTATAAATGTCTTTTGATCAATCTAAAGCATCCTTGCTAAATAAAAGTAATCATTTCTAGAATTTCTTAAAATTTATAAAACGGTTAGTTCCATTCCTCAATTCTGATTGGTCAGCAGCTGTGTCGTATTCATGATACGGCACTGCTATGACCGCTTCACTCAACGGTTTTGTGTATCATTGAACCCCCTTAGCAACCACCCTTAGCAACGTAAACACAGCTGCAGCAGTTAGGGACTACTTTTTACAGCGGAAGGCAGTTAATGATTTTACTTTATGAAAATGTACAACCTAATATATATATTAATTAATATATATTTTTGATATTAATATTTTTATTGTGTGGAAACCGTTTTATAAAAGCAATAAGGTACTTGAGGCCGTGCTGTATCGTGAATAAATCACGGCTGAAGGGGTTGCAGGCACTCCGCTTCGCGTCGTGCCTAACAACGCCCTTCAGCCGTGATTTATTCACGATACAGCACAGCCTCTCGTACCTTATTGCTTAAATATATAATATTAACAGTAAGCTGTTGAATGGTATAGTGTATAATGTTTTGAATACTGATAATAATAATGTTTCTTGAACAGGAAATCAGCATATTAGAATGACTTCTGAAGGATCACTGACACTGAAGACTGAATTAATGATGCTGAAAACTTAGCTTTGATTACAGGAATAAATTACATTTTAAAATATATTAAAAAAAGAAAGCAGTTATTTGAAATAGTAAAAATATTTCACATTTTGAATCAAATAAATGCAGGCTTAATGAACAGAAGAGACGAGAGTTTTAAAACATTAAAAATCTTACTTTTCAAAACCTTTTGACTAGTAATGCATACTTGTATGTTTAAACTTAATTTTGTGACAGCTGAACGGTCATAAATAAGTACAAGCAGGTTAAGTTGAGCAAACTTGCTGTAAGTCATGTAAAATATGTGCCGTTAGGCTGATCGCATAAATATATCGTTTTGGGGAATTTCTGTAAGGCTGGAAAGATTGGTATTTTCACTATGTCAGTCATTTTTCTTCATTCATTTTCCTCAAGCAAGAACATGTTAGTCATTACAGGACAACCTCTATTGCTGACTGTCACTACTTGTGCATTTCTAAAAATCTATATCTGCAGAACTGCATAATTCAATTAATAATACATTAAGATGACACATAGTTTTAAGATTTAAAAGTTTAATTTTTCAATTATGATGACAAAAAGATGCCACTAGTCTTACGTACAAGAGCTGGCACGAGTTACACGATAAGAAGTAACATTGCACACTTGGTTTGTTATCTTACACCGACAGAAAGATGAAGATCTGACCTGCTGACGCTGCTGCTGCTGCCGCTGCCGCTGGCGGTGCTAATGCTGGTCTGCTTGTAGGAGCCGACATTGTGATTGCCTGTGAGCTCAGTGAAGCTGTTGTCACCATACAAACCACTGCTGGTCTGTAGTCTCAAACTACGCCGAGACATTCTGGGCGAGTCGTACACGGGATTGATTTGGTGCTCCTTCTCAAACTCAAGGGCTGCTGTTGAGTAACTTGAGCTGCAGGGGGGAAAAAGATGTAAATTCAAGCAGCACAAACTAGTCTCATGGTACAACCTGTGAACTACAGTTGGTCATATTTACAAGTTTTATCTTCAAACACCTGCAGTCAATAGTAAAACATGAACCCGGTGTGAATTCATTACAAACGAGCTCATTTGCATGGACAAAACACTGGACGAAGAATTCAAATTTAGAATTTGAATGACCAGGGAACATTCCAAAAAAGAAGGAACGTTACGAACATTTCAAAGCAATGAATATACTTTAAAAGTCTCTGAGGCTATAATTACAGCTGACAAATATGAGTAATGCACCTGCCCAAAATCGCCCAGCCCTTAAAACTGGGCGTGGAAGTAAGGGAGGTCACAAAAGAGGCCTAAGGCAACTGTTGAAAGACATAGTACTTCTTTAAAGACATAGAAGAAACTGTCCAGAAGATGACAGCTGTACACAAAACTGTCTGCCTCAATAAATCTGACCAGCTGCAAGAAGAAAGTGTTTGTTTCATATTTTGGCTAGAGATGAAGATAAAGCTCAAAATAAATGAATCTGGTAATTAATTTGAGATGATTTGCTGTAAACTACACTGCCAGTCAAAGGTGAACAGTATTTTTTTTTTAATGCGTTTCAAATAAGTTTCTTCTGATCACCAAGCCTGCATTTATTTTATCCAAGGTACAGCAAAAACAGTCAAATTTACTATTTAAAATAACTGCTTTCAATTTGAATACATTTTAAAATGTGATTTATTCCTGTGATCAAAGCTGAATTTTTAGCATAATTTACTCTTCAGTGTCACATGATCCTTCTGAAATCATTCTAATATGCTGATTTCCTGTTTAAGAAACTTTTTTTATTATTATAAAATATTCAAAACAGTTGAGTACATTTTTTTAGGATTCTTTAATTAATTAAAAAGAAATAAAAATAATATAATATAAATAATCAGCATTTATCTGAAATAAAAAGCCTCTGCAACATACACTATACAATTCAATAAATTAAATTAATTTTTTAATTAGTTATTTAACAAGGATGCTTTAAGTGATGATAAAGACATTTATAATGTTACAAATGATTTCTATTTCACATAAATGCTGTTCTTCTGAACTGTCTATTTATCAAAGAATCCTGAAAAATAATAATAATACATGTTTTTTTTTTTTTACCAGCAAATCAGCATATAAGAATGATTTCTGAAGGATCATGTGACGCTGAAGACTGGAGTAATGACGCGGGAATCACAGGAATAAATTTACATTTTAAAATATATTGAAATAGTTATTTTAAATAGTACAAATATTTCAAAATGTTACTGTTTTGCTGTAGTTTGGATCAAATAAATGCCGCCTTCGTGAGCAAAAGAGACTACTTTAAAAACAATTACAAATCTTACTGTTCAAAAACTTTTGACTGCATGTCATGTTAGCATTAGAAAATCAAGAACTGTTCATGTGTAGTCAAATCTTTCAAGTAAATATTTTTGGCTAAAAGAGTTCAGCTGACAAAAAGGAATCCCTGCTCTTGGTTAACACTCTCAAACACACTGCTAAACAAACTTAGGAGTGCTTTTATAAACATGAAGTTTAACATCTTTAATGGCCTCCCAGCTACTAAATCTAAACACCACTGAACCCTAACAGGAAGTTTATTCTCCATGAAAAAGTGAAAAACAAGCATTTTCTGAGTTTAATGCACATCAGTCACACTCATTACTACGTCTTTATCAGAAAAGCATGAAGAGCTAAATTCTGAAAATGTCTCATATTTACGTTTCATGCTTCATTGAATACTCAAGAACAACAGTGAAAGCTATTAAATAACGACAGATGACTTGAAATAGTACTAGATTTAACAACCTTAGTCATCATAATGGGTTTTTCAATTAAATTTCTTACATAAGCAAAAAAAAAAAGACCTTAGAGGACTCTACACTTACTTTTATTTTTCAGGAGCACCTTCTAATCAATAATCAAAAAATCTGATCAAAAATTTGCCTTCTTATTACGAGGTGATATTTGACTCCTTAAAAGTGATTTCCAGGGGAATTTAGTTTTTACCTTTGTAATGTCATTTTGTTACATTTTTCAAAAATTATATTTTAAGCTTTTTAAAATTTCTAATTAAAACAAGTAAGAATAAGATTAAAATACCAATCAAATCAGTATTAACAAAATTAATTTGTACTACCGAGGTGGCACAGAACACCACAAAAGTGGCTTGTAGGTGTATTTTCATACGTTTAATGAGGCTCAGAGGTGGCATGAGTGCAATCAAATTCATGTTGAGATAAACGTTTTAAATATAACATTTTGAATACAGCAATACAAAATGATTTAAATACTTAAAAAGATACTTTAAAAATGAAACTAAATCTGCCAGTAGGTGGTGGCAAGTCACTGATTTAATTACTGAATCATATTATTCAATTGATTCGTTCCAATGGCGGATTCATTCAGGAATAAAGCAAGTAACTCTCTTTATGAATGGGAAATTGAATGATTGATTCACTAGATTTGTTTAAAAACTCATGTTCATTTATAAACTAAACAACTCTGTGTTTGAAAGGAGATACGCAGCAGCTCAGTTGTGACTTGTTAGACCATTTTTGACGACGAAATAGAGCAAAATCAGGCAATAGTGTTATAGTCAGACAACGTCAGTCACTTAATAATAACTTCTTGTTTATTTAACTGCTGTTTTAAATCAATATCTCATTTGCGAACTTCTTTAAAATCATTTAAAGCTGTCACTCATCTTAGTTCTCACATTATAATCAACAAAGCTCTCTACACTGCACAATCAATCTCTTATTTACACTTTGTTTATGAAAGTATTTGTAAGATATGTCCATGATACATTCCTTAATGTTGCAAAAACACACAGAAACCCCCTCGAAGCTCCCCTAAGCGCAAACACAAATATGCTGATCGGGTCAGTCGCACATGACACTCCTAAATATTTTTCCATAGTCGCACGCAATAGTTTTCAGTCACAAATGCGACTGAAATAGTTGCAAATGCGACTGAGAGAGTTGCCTTTTTGAAATCTGCTTGTAGATTTGTACAAATCTGGTTGATATGGCCAAACAAATCTCAATAAATCCTCATATTACTCAGAATCAGATCAGAACATCATTATAAACAACTTAGCTTGGCAACACCACAGTAACCACAACACAGAAGCATGGCATAAACCTAGAAACGGAAATGAGAGAAACAGCGCATACATCTTAAAATAACAGTCCCTTAAAGGCTGTGTCTTCCTGTGAGAAATACCCATTGGACGTGCGCCACATCAGATTAGCATGCATAAAACACACCCTCGCAAAACCTAAAACTTCACAGAATTACTAGAAGGCCCTTTATCTTGAATGCGCACACGCTTTAAACCTCCAGCAATTACATCATACATGTTATATCAACTCCTAATTGATAGCTTCTTTGCCAATTTTGCAGCTGATTTATTAATGACAGGAAATGATAGGGCTCGGTTATAATCAAGCAGAAGATAGATACTACTAAAAATAATTTGATTATACACTACCAGTCAAAAGTTTTTGAACAGTAAGATTTTATATCTTTTTTATAGAAGTCTCTTCTGCTCAGCAAGCCTGCATTTATATGATCCGAAGTACAACAAAAACAGTAAAATTTTAAAATATTTTTACTATTTAAAAGAACTGTTTCTATTTGAATAGATTTTAAAATGTAATTTATTTCTGTGATTAAAGCTACATTTTTAGCCTCATTACTCCAGTCCTAAGTGTCACATGATTCTTCAGAAATCATTCTAATATGCTGATTTGCTTAAGAAACATTTATTATTATCATCATCAGTATTTCAAATTGATGAGTAGAAACACCCAAAGATCAGCATTTATCTGAAATATAAATAAATTAAAAAATATATATATATATATTTATCAGAATATAAAAATGATTTAAGGATCATGTGGCACTGAAGACTGGAGAAATGATAAAAAAAAAATTCCAATCACATTGAAAATCACTTTGAAATCAGAGGAATAAATTACATTTTAAAATATATTCAAATAGACAGCAGTTATTTTAAATAGTAAAAATATTTCAAAATTTTACTGTTCAAAAACTATTGACTGACTTATATTTACACAATATAAAAAAATAAAATAAAAAATAAACTCAATGTAACTGCAAATTTTCTGACCAAAAAAAGTGGTTTTAAAATACAATAAAAAAAAAAATCCCCCAAAAATGTGCTAAAATTGTGATTATATCTCAATATGGCTATAAAATCATAATAATAATTTATTATTGCTAAATAAAAACAAAAATGGTAAAAAAAAAATATTACTAAATTATAATATTTCCCTATAAAAGTAAAAAAAGTTTTAATTTTTTTTATTTTACAATAACAAAACCGTAAAAAGTAAAACACTGATGTTTATGGCTGTCTTAATTTCATAATTTTCAAATGTTAATCCTTTATTAAACCACAAAGTTAATTTTAAAAAACATGTTTTTCTCCCCATTGCATAAACATAATTGAAGAAGTTTTTTATGCATGTTGGCTGCTTTTCTTTCACTATCCAGACCGTCATTTCAAAAACATATTTGAGTTTTGCAAAGAAAATCGTATGCATGCAAATTTATATTGGTCTACAAAACTAATTTCAAGTGCAAGTCTTCAGAACAGATGCTCTTTTAAAAAAAATGGATTTGACATAGTAGTTGCACATCAGCATCAGTGTGAACGTCTCTTAACACGACAGAGATTTACTACTTGATGTTTTATTGCAGCATGCTTGGTTAGGACACTGTATTAGTATGCTAATTACACGATTAGCACACTTTTAGGCATACAAGGGTCAAAGACATCCTCAGAATCCATCTTCCACTCACACAATGAGAAAAGCGACGACTGACAGGAGGAAATGTGATTAGCGTGAACACACAGAGCTCACGGTGAGATTAAGAAGCTCACGGCTCACGAGTGTCTAAGCTCAGAGTTCAGGGTGCTATTTCAGAGTGCTACTACAGGACCTGAGTGGGGTCACCAGTCAACAAGCAGCATCTTGATCCACTTCAGCATTACTACTGCATCAGCTGACCCTCTTGACCAATCACTTGCTTCCCACTTACTATCTCAACACTTACTCCCTTGTCCTATACTTCATGATATTGATTACTCTCTAAGGCCCTGATCACACCGAACGCGTCTTTTAGTTCTAAAAACGCGAGGCGCACAGCACTGCCTTGTTTGGTGACTTTTAATAAAAGAGCAGTGTGCTGCGGTTTTTTTATGTTGCTAAGCAACGACCAAAACTGCTGTCCTGTCAGTCAAATCAAAGGATTATAGCGCGAGCGCTCTAAAATCTTTGTTTTTTCTGTTAAGTAAACTGTCATATTAGCAGAAACCCTAAAAAATACAGCTCCGGGTTACCCACGATAGACACAAAAGGTTTCTCCTCTATTTCTTGCAGTCTCCGGACTTTTTAAGCAACAGTAAACTTTCGTCACCACAACAGAAGGCCCGTCTCTCCATTCATTCGATTGGACAATGGAAAAGAACGTGAATGACGTTGGGCGTTTTTCCGCTCAGAGTTGATTTTTTTTTCAACTTCAGGCGCTCAGAGCGCTGCTGCAAAAACGCGAGGCGCAGCAGGCGGCGAAAACGCGAACGCTCACTGCCAACAGAAAACCATTCAAAAGAGGCGCCTCCAACTGCAAAAACGCGTTCGGTGTGATCGCGGCCTAACACTCCAATATCTACTTAGGAATGCACTGATTTTTAAATATAAATACAAAAAGACCATAATTATATTGATAAGCAATATGATTTAAGACATGGAAAACAGAATTAAAGAACGCAACACTTTAATATAAAAGTTTGGTTTACCTAAAAGAAACTGTGACAGAAATGTATTACTTAATGTAATCAAAGTACTACTACTACTATTACTAATAAATTATTATTGAAACATGATTTTGTTTACCAGAGAAGATTTACCAGAGAAATTTAGTAGAATTTATTTACCAGACAAATGTAAATGCACACAGTATTTCTGAACAATAAATAAATACATAAATTATTTAATAATAATAGTAATAAAAATAATAAATTAATTTAATATTCTGAATTTGATCATTTTATTTATTTTTTTAGTTTTTACTTTAAATTGTATTATACATTTTAGAGATTTTGTTAGAGGCATTTGTCATTTTTGTTAGTTTTTTTAAATATATAAATAAAATAATAAATTGTTCTTCATAAAATGTATTATTTATACATGCTTTAATTAATGGAAAACAGAATTAAACAAAAATAAAGCATTAATTTTGTTAAACTTTAAATAATTTGCTGTTAAATTGTGTACATTTTATGATTTCAATTAATTGAAACGTTTCAATTAAACGTTTTTTCATTTAACCATTAAAACAGAGTCTAGAAAAATTCGAATAGAAAAAAAACTGAATAAGGAAAAATATAATAATAATAATAATATATAAAAAGGGCTGATATTATCAATATAAGTTTGTTCTTAATCAAATAACAATAAAATAAT
>NC_133361.1:22883167-22919345 GCF_049309525.1 Garra rufa
CTTTTTCATGCGTACCGGCACTTCTGGCATATTTAATGAATGCAAGCGGAGTCGAGACACCCCTCGCTGCAGACTGTAGCGCGGTGACGTCAGGTACCTACGTCACGCATGCGCAAAGTGACGTATGGTATGTATATAACACGCATGCGCGCTATTCTTACTGGTGTTACTGCGCAATGTGCGCATGTGCATGTTCATTAACTTTTTTTAAACTATTTTTGTTGTTGTTTTCTCTTGTCCTCATGTGTCATGTTTATAGTTTTAATTATTATATATAAAAATATAGGTATTGTGGCGGGAGGAGCAAACGACAGACACAGTGGGTGTGGCGTCAGGCCGGAGAGGTTTTTATTAAACAGAAAGTAAAAGAAAACAAGTTTCCAAGGGGGTAAATGTGTCCAAATAAACGGGGAATCTGGTGTCCTCGTCGTAAAGGCGCCTGCTCAGGTCCGGGGCGCGAGGGGCGGCGGCTTCTTCAGCGGCATCTTCCTCCTCCGCCTACGCGGCACTTCTGGGGAATGAAACGGCCCGGCATCCTGGCCCGTCAGCCGTCACGGGTGCGGTCCTCATCCGGATCCGCAGCGGCGGTGATGAGGCTTCATTCAGTTCACGTGCTCCTCATCACACACCGCCAGCCCGGGATGTTTTCGCGACTCTCCTCTCCCATACACACCCACTCCCGTTGGGAGCCTGGAGAAGGGCGGCGAATAAGGGACGGGGTGGTGATGATAATTAGGGGGGAGGCAGCCGACTCGTCACAGTATATACAATTATATTTTGTTTTGTTGTTTGCAATAAAAGATCACTGTTATCAGTTTGGTTTTTTGGAGGCACCATGCATAAAATGGGATGTAGACACTGAAAATATACTGTATGTAGTCTATTTAACTTAATACTACTTTATTGGCTTAAATATTCCACAGGCAGAATTGCCAAAGCAACAGAAAAATGTCCATAATTATACTAAATAAACAAGAATCATGACAGAGGAAAGGTTAAAATAAACATATAAGGTGCAGAGTAATGTTACAATATACACAGTGAAATAAAGTGCAACAATGTTAATACCTTGTATATAATACTACACAAATATTACAGAATAAACTCTGTAATTCCATATAATTTTTACCTCAGACATGGTTAAAATCATGGATTTGTGCTGTACATGGGCGTAAATCCCGGGGGGGACGGGGGGGACATGTCCCCCCCCCATCCGAGGGTTGTCCCCCCCCCCCCCCTCTAAAAAAAATATAAAAAAAAATCGCACTCTCTATTGTGAAAAATATATGTATGTATACCTACTCGTGTAAGTAGAAAAAAACCCCGCAAAAAATGCATTTAGAAACAGTTGAGTTCCCCCTCCCCTTCCTTACAGTGGTTTGGCCCACTGCCTGCTTTACACACACGAGTCAGGTGTGTGGCTGCGGCTCAATTAATGCTGAACTCCAGTAAATAGGGTATTTCATTAACTTTAAATAAAGCGATTTTCTTTAATTTAGTTGATGCAGACTCATTCATAAATTAGTTGCGACAAAAATGCTGATTACCAATGTAATTTTCCATGAATCTGCTATATTAGCAATTAAAACATTACTTATCTAGTTAACGTTAGCTTGTTTACCATAGCTTGTTGCATAATGCAATGCAAGACGCCAAAGCAGTTTCCCATGCATTGTTTTATTTGTGACGACTTGGCATAATGTTAACTTAACATTAACGGCCACAATTAGAATGTTGCAGGTATACCTCACTTCCCTGATGTCAAGAGATAAACTATCGAGCGTTATTAGTAGGTCCAGCCTTTAGCCCTTTTGTTAGCGCGTCCGCCTCCCGTGCCGGAGACCCGGGTTCGAGACCCGCTCGTCGCGAGCGTGTGGCGTTTCATTTAGCTGTGCATTTACTAAATGAGCACCGTGTTACGTCCGAACAAACCTCACTATAAATAAAATTGTAAACCTTTTTTTGTTTTTGTTTTTATTGTTGTCTATCTTTATAAGTACAATTTGACTGTATTATTTTGCGTCCCCTTCAAAAATTGCTCATGAGAAATTTTATATTTATTGTCCCCCCCTACTGTTAAATGAAATTTACGCCCATGGTGCTGTACTACATATTACTGTTTTTTCCCCTTCTTTTTTTTCACCTTAGCTTTTTTTAATACTTTTACATTTTATAAGAGTATTATGTTAAGTATGCGCATGCGTTGTAATGACGCGTTACGTCACAAACGACGCGAAAACGCCTAACGTCACCACGCAATGCAAATTACACAGGCATACCATACGTCACTTTGCGCATGCGCGGTAAACACATACCTGACGTAGGTACCTGACGTCACCGCGCTACAGTCTGCAGCGAGGAGTACTTGGCGGAGTCGGTATACGTTAGGATTGGTGCTGTGGAATTGATGCGTAAAGCCACATACGAGTATGCACACGAAAACGGCGTATTATATGCAAGCCAAAGTTAATTTCAGCTTATTAATAGCACGCCAAATAGAAACAGAAAGTTGTGCTAGTACGCATTTTCATGAGACCAGGCTCTCCAATCAGTACATTATAACCAAAACAATACATTAAAAAAAGAAGCAGGTTTTTGCGATCACATAACTTTAAATGGGTAAACTCCTAAAAAGTCAAAGGATCCTGAAGGAATTCAGACAGGAAGTTAAAAACAACGATAATAATGCAGGGAGTGACTTATGTCCAGATGCCGGTAAATGATTCTTTTCAGTGATTGAATCATGATCATAATGCAGGATTTTTTTTTCAGTTATTATTTCATATTACTTTGGTTGTCTGATAACAAAAATACTTAATCAAAACAATGGAAACAGTTTTGTTGAGAACTTGGCTGCATCAGATTACAGTATGTGGGCACCGAGAGTCAAAGAAATGTAATAATAAATGTAGATTTTGCTTGTTCAGAAGAAGTGAGCTGCCCTGTCCGGCAAATAATATAAACAAGCTTGTGGAAGTAAATTGCTCAGTGCAAAGAAAGAGAAGTAATGGGAACCTGGTGTTTCTATGTTCTTTTTTTCATGTGTCTAATAGACATGAACAAGTTATTTGAAAAACATCTATGACATTTGAAACAAGTTAGTCTTCATGTCGAGTATGGTTTCACTGATAATAAACACATATTTGCTTAAAGCATCCATGTTTGTCCATGCCAATGTTGATTAGAGTATTAAAAACTTTAAAAAGTATTAATTAAGGGTACATTTAGAACAGATAAAAATGTGCGATTAATCGCGAGTTAACTCATGACAACCATGCGATTAATCGCGATTAAAAAATTTAATCGATTGACAGCCCTAATATATATATATATATATATATATAGTTTTCTGCCTGTTCTAATTATTTTCTGAAACATTTGACTCTAATATGTCAAAAAAATTAAACAAGAATTTGGAAACTGACTTCATCCAGTGTCTAGATTTTTGTACTAGAAATGTATGCAAATTGGCACATATTTTATTAAATAATGGCTCAGTTGCATATTTAAACCTAACATTTTAGACTTGTAACTTGTAATATAAAAATGTTTGCAATTATCAATGTAATCAATCAACTGAGTAAGTAAGGTGATAGCTATTAGTTTTTTGTTTTTGTTTTACCATATTCACCTGCAGTGTCTCGCCTTAACTTAAGTTTGTCAAAACATTGCGCTTCTCTATACGATTTAGCAGCGTCCACACATTTGTGACCCTGGACCACAAAACCAGTCTTAAGTCGCTGGGGGAAATTTGTAGCAATAGCCAAAAATACATTGAATGGGTCAAAATTTTAGATTTTTCTTTTATGCCAAAAATCATTAAGAAATTAAGTAAAGTTCATGTTCCATGAAGATTTTTTGTAAAATTCCTACTGTAAACATATCAAAATGTAATTTTTGATTTGTAATATGCATTGTTAAGAACCTAATTTGGACAACTTTAAAGGTGATTTTCTCAGTCTTTTTGATTTTTTTGCACCCTCAGATTTCTGATTTCAAATAGATGTATCTCGGCCAAATATTGTCCTATCCTAACAAACCATACATCAATAGAAAGCTTATTTATGTATAAATCTCAGTTTTGACAAATTTAACCTTATGACTGGTTTTGTGGTCCAGGGTCACATTTTTCTGTAGTTTAGACAGCATAAATTAGCAGAACAACGTATTCAGTAGTACATTAACCGTGCAATCCATGCTGTTGTTTACATCCGAGTATCTCCAGTATGGCCGCGCATCTGGGTAACAATAACTGCAAACCCCCTATTAATGACATAATTTTCATTTTTGGGTGAACTTAGCTAGTAGCCTACCTTTTTAGGGAGCACCTTTTTCGAAAGTAGAGGATACAGCATGCAGACTACGTATCTGACTAATTAGTTGTCTTGTAAAACATCACATATCATGTTTAGTACTCACAACAGGAGACAAAACCGGGCTGCCATGAAAGCAGATAAGCGAGTGCGCCACACTTCGAGCAGGTGCGGTACTGCAGCTCTTCTCATGCATCATTTCCGACAGAATGCGTGTGCAGAAATCCTCATAGCTGTCCATGTCTTCTCCACACAGCTGGAGTAGCTTAAAAATGAAAACGCAAACGTTTGAGCAAGTGTCATCTCATATAAAACAGAAGAAGACTCTGTCGTTCTTATTCGGTCACATATTTGATAAATAGATTTCACAGCAGCGGTTACGTTTGCTAACAATGTTTTTAGATTTTAAACAAACCAAAGCCTCTTCTATCAAAGCTCTAGGCTAGGGAATAAATGGCTCCGCATTCCACTGCTCTTTTATCTATAAACAGATTAGCAAACACAGATGTTAAAATCTCAGCATCAGCACCTACCTTTTAATCGCAGTGCAGACCAGAGCTTCTGTTTTAAATAAATAGGCTAACAAAAATCGAATAAAATGCATCAACAAAAGGCTTTCGTCTAGCACAGATGCTAGTAACGCTGTGCTGATGTTTATATTGGACGTACAGATGCGAATCGCGTAATCGTTTCCTGTTTTGTCCGGTAATTACGTTGAGGATGATAACGAAGCTAGTAAACTAGATTACACTATACACACATGACGCAGACAGTAGTGTGTCGGCAGAAGACTGTTTTCCTATCCTAAAACGTGTGGTGCATCTGTCATTCACCCGGGTTTCTGTGTCTGTCTGGTCCTCATCAGCACCGCCCCGTTCACTGACTCTCCTTCATTCTCTCAGTTCATTTGGACGTAAAACCAACGGAAGATTCCTTCACACCAGATACATTTGGGTACAGATTAATTTTTACGTTATCTTTACTGCAGCAGGGCTATGAATTCACTGGAAATTCACGAAATGCTGCTTTAAATTACATTTTGTAATTACAACAAATATATTATGCCTATATAATGACTAAATTAATGAATTAAGTTAAAATAAGGACATGGTCCTTGTACTCAAGATGCCATTGTTAGTATGAAGGTCCAAACCTGTAGATATTAATGTAATAACAGAGAAAATAAATGAATAAATGACTTGATAAAAACACATTTATTTCATTTGTAACAAAATTTAATCTTTATTTGTATTATATTTTTCCTTTATGTATTATTCTCTGTATGTATTTTATACATTTAGGTATATATTTATCTACTTACTTTTATTCACTTATTCTGTCATTTATTTAATCAATTTGTTCATTTTTAATTGTATTTATTCGTTTTTTTATATGTATTTATTGCCAGATTTATTCATTTATTCATGCAACAAAGAGGTGGTCCTTGCAGAGCTAAGGAATCATTGTAAACTAAATGTCTATCATCAAAGCAAAAACCAGATTTTACAAATTTATTAAAAATAAAACACTGAAATAAGTACATTGCATAAGTATTCATACCCTTAACTCAGTACATTGCTGAAGTACCTTTACAGCCTCACGTCTTTTTAGGTATGATGTGACAAGCTTTGCACATCTGCATTTGGCAATTATCTGCCAATCTTTGCCTCACCTTTTCACCTCTCAAGCTCTGTCAGCTTGGATGGGGGCTGGCAGACATTTTCTAGAGTCCTAGTTGTTCCAATCGTCTTCCATTATGGATAATGGAGGCTACATGCTTCTGTGAACCTTCAATGCAGCAGATTTTTTACTGAACTCTTCCCTAGATCATTGCCTTAACGCAAGTCTGTCACTGAGCTCTACAGGCAGTTATCTTGACCTCAGGACTTGGTTTTTGCCCTGATATGCATTTTCAGCTGTTAGACCTTTTCTGAGAGGTGTGTGTCTTTCTAAATCATACTCATTCAAATGAATTTGCCACAGTTTAACTCCACTCGAAGTGTAGTAACATCTAGAAGCAATATGAATGCTCCTGAGCTCAATTTCGAGTGTCCCAGAAAAGGGTATGAACACTTATGCAACGGGATCTTTTCAGTTTTTTATTTCTAATAAATTTGCAAAGTTGTTACAAACCTGTTTTGTGCTTTGTCATTATGCTGTATGAGATGTAGATTGATGTGGGAAAAAATAATTTAAAGCAGTTTAACATTCTGCAACAAAACAAAATGTGAAAAAAAATTATACTTTTGCATGGCACTCTATCTATCTATCTATCTATCTATCTATCTATCTATCTATCTGTCTGTCTGTCTGTCTGTCTGTCTGTCTGTCTGTCTGTCTGTCTGTCTGTCTGTCTGTCTGTCTGTCTATCTATCTATCTATCTATCTATCTATCTATCTATCTATCTATCTATCTATCTATCTATCTATCTATCATTAGTTTTCCAGTAGCGTAATGACTGTAAAGACGGTCATGCGCTGCAGTTTCTGTGGGCGGGGTTTTCCACTCAAGCCTCGCTGCGCGCCAGTCACTGCTCAAACTCACTGGTCTGTGTGGATATGGACATCGTGGAGATGTCGTTAAACTTCACTCTTGATGTATTTAGAGACAGACAATGAACTATAACTGTACGCGGATCTTATAGAAATCGTTCAAGTCGTCGATTTCCAAGCTCATTATAAGTCAACGGTTTGTATGTGAGGTGAGTGTTAGCTCACTTTAACCAGTGGATTTTGACAACCGCCGCCGCCTGGGTGAGTTTGCAGAAGTACCTCAGGAAGACAGAAACAGTAAGTAATAAGCGATTGTACTAATTTATGTGATTCAGTGTGATTATCTCACATCGTTAAATAATAGTGAATAGGCTGACGATGATTAGCTAACGTTAACTGTTACATGAAGTATTGAAATTCTACCCCATTTGAAAGGCAAGTCACTGTAAGTGAGTGTATCGCAGCATTAAATCTCTTACGTTAGTTTGCTTTAAAGTCCTCTTTGTTCTCAAGCAGAAGTGAGTTTGAATTGTAAGCCATAATTTAACGTTAGGCGGTAACTCCACCCTGGACGTACATTCATTCTTCAAGCATGTTTAATTTGTTTTAACGTCACTGCAGTAATGCACTGAAAGACCATTAGATGGCGCTGTCGCACAGTGTATTTGGCCTTGAGTAGTAGTTGCTAAATAAAGTCTTGCAATATCACCAAGAGACCCATAAAACTGATCATGCAATGCATTGTGTTGCTGTAGCTTACTTGAACCTTTGAATTGAGTGAAAGTTGAGCATTAAAGTTTAACTTTGGCAACTTCGGCCCTGCAGTTTAGCTTCAACCCTAATGAAATACACCTGAACATACTTAGTTAATCCCCTAAACAAATCCCCTAATCAATATCTTCCAGATTACTAGGAAGCTGCAGGCGGGTGTGTTTGATTAGGGTTGGAGCTAAAATCTCCAGGACAAATATTGCAATTGCAATCATGCAACATGTACTGTATGTTACTTTAACCTTTTGAGTTGTGTTAAAGTTAAGCATTCAGGTTTAACTCGTAGACTGTGAGCCAACTGCAAGATATACAATTAGAGCACTGTTTGGGAGTCTATAATTTCTTTTTTTTAGGAGTAAGTGAGTTACAGTTATGTATCTGCTTTATATATTTAAAATGATTGGTGAGCATTTGTGTTTCTTGGCACAGTTTGAGCACATTTGTTGAGTAAGGTCTTTTTTGCATCTGCTTGGATTGAGGCCCAAACATGCAGAAATTACAGATAGATAGTTAAAAGACAGATAGATAGATAGATGTAATACTTATATTTTTCCTTTATATATTATTTTCTGTATTTATTTATTTTTACAGTGATTCACATGGAGTTCTCCAAGGACCACCTCCTTCATTTCTATGTTGCACACTAAATAAATATATATATTAAAAAATAAACGAATGAATGAATAAATTAAAAAAAATAAACAAATTAAATAATTCATTAAATTAATATAAAAATAAAGGAAAGAATAAGTAAATAACAGTAAAAAATAATTAAAACAAATGTATAAAATAAATACGGAAAATAATACATGAAGGAAAAAGGTGAAGTGAATCGTGGATTAAATTTTATTATACAGAGGATTTTTTTTTATCAAGAATATTTTTTCTTTATTTATATTTATGTTATTACATTCATTCATTCATTCATTCATCTTTTTATTTTTATTTTATTTACTTTTTATTTATTTATTTTCAATTATATTTTCAAAGTCTGTCTTGGTCTATTATGTTTTTGCAATTTTCAGCAGGCCTGCAATTGAGGTCCAAACATGCAGAAATTAAATATAGATTGATAGATAGATAAAAGTAAAAATTAAAAATTAAAAAGAAATAAATGAATAAATAAATTTAGAAGTAAATACATGTGGGACTAAATTAGATAAATAAATAAACTCATGAATAAATCTATTTAAAAAAATAACCAAACAACTAAATTAATTAATTAAATAAATATAAAAAAAGGAAAGAATAAGTAAATAAAAAAAAATAAAAATCGATAAAATTAAATACAGAAAATAATAAAGGAAAAAAAGTAATACAAATTAATTTAGGAAATAAAGGAAATTATTTGATTTTATTTATTTTCCTGTTATTAAATTTATTTATTCATCTGTTTATTTATTTTTAATTTCTGCAGGTTTGGTCCTCCATCTGCTTGTACCCTGCAATGTTTCGCATCTGAATTTGTCTTTGGGGATCAATAAAATATAACCGTCTGTCTTGGTCTTTTGTGTTTTTGCAATTTTCAGCAGGCCTGCAACTGATGTAATGTTGCAATGCTTGTATTGAGGTCCAAACATGCAGAAATTAAATATAGATTGATAGATAGATAAAAGTAAAAAGTAAATATAAATAAATGAATAAGTACATTTTGAAATAAATACATGTGGAAATAAATAAATTAACTCATGAATAAATATATTTAAAAATTAACAAACAATTAAATTAATTCATTAAATAAATATACAAATAAAGGAAAGAATAAGTAAATACACAAAATAAAAACCAATAAAATAAATACAGAAAATAATACATAAAGGAAAAATGTAATACAAATTAATTTAGGAAATAAAGGAATTTATTTGTTTTTCTTTATTTATTTTCCTGTTATTACATTTATTTATATTTAATTTCTGCAGGTTTGGTCCTCCATCTGCTTGTACCCTGCAATGTTTCGCATCTGAATTTGTCTTTTTGGCATCAATAAAATATAACCGTCTGTCTTGGTCTATTGTGTTTTTTGCAATTTCCAGCAGGCCTACAATGGCTTAGATTTGTAATTTCCAAAGTGAAGTGGATTGACTGATTGTTTAATGGCTGTTAGGGACATTGTGAGTCAAAATCAGAGAAAAATCTATTCTGTTTGCATCTTGAGTCTGCTTTTGGAATTGCTTTGCTAAATATTTTTGGAGATGAAGTCAATTGCGTAATAACTGATTTTAAACTTTGGCACAATGGATTGGTAGACTCATTAATCAGTCTATCAGTATGTGGCAAATAAACATGTCTGAGATTTTGATAAATATTTGTTAAAATATTAAAACCGTTTATTTTTGGTTTATATTTTTTTTTACAGTCTAAAACAATATAAAAAACGTATATGTTAATTATTGTAGACGTGTATTGGCGTTGTTATAGAATGAATAGAATTGCATTGTTAATGTATTTTATAAGTAAACAAAAATGAGCAGACAAAATAACAAAGTTGTCCGAGAGACTGCGACTAAAATCAGATTTAGTTTTTTTATAATTACATTTAGTATTTATCCGTAAAGATTCATCACTTTCCATTTATTTACTATCTATTTTATCGCCAAACGTCCGTGTTTCCATCGCTGCATGCTGTAGTGAATCTGTTGACAGCTTTACAGACGGGCGCTTTTGGATCCTTTTATATCCAAGTCCGTGTGACGTGAGCGCGAAGGCGTGACTTGCGTCTTTTCCACCAATAGATTTAAAGTATGCGGCTTGATTGACAGTTGAGCCTGGAAAATAGGAGGAACGACTTTATCCGTCTGGCTTTACTCTGTTGTGGAAGCCATTTTGGGATTTTCCTAGTAGTAATAACAACGAGTCAAGCTCGTAACTTTTGTTTATTCCCACGAATACCGCGTAACTCGGAAAAGCTGGTGGGATACACAGTTGTTTGTTTTTATTTTTATATATCTGCCCGTCGAGATGCGGCGCACATTGTGCGCATCCTTTAAATGGATTGTCATTTCTCAACTGGACTACCTTCAAAACAACAAGGATTATAGAAACTGATGGTCAAACTGGCAAGTGCTGGCATCCTTTGTTATTTATGATTTCATTCAAGGCATATTCACAGATACGTTGATATTTACGTGTGTTTTATAGAGTCTATGGTGGACAGTCAGTGAAGCTCCTTTCTTCCCAAACTCTTGACAGAAAACATGGCCCTGGTTTAAGTGTCATACACGCATCACGGCATTATTTTTTGTAAGATATGCGATTTGTTATACAAATCTTAAAATGCAAACACCATTGAAGTGCGCAGGAATGTCTTTACGCATTTACATAAAAGAATTGCGTTGATACAATGTTGCAGTCCAAGGTTGTGTTTCAAAACCTAGTTAGCTGTCTATCTAGTGAGCATTGTACACTCATTCTAAACAATAAAATCGAGTCACTTTTCGTGAATCGAATTGAAAGTTCCTTTATATGCGAATACGAGTTTATTTAGACGTCTGAAACGCATCTGTTATGGCCAAAAGTGCTGACTAGATGGGCAGCACACTAGTTTTTGAGACGCAACCAATGTTGCAATCCCAAATGTAGCAGAGGCGCAGATACGAGACGTCAAATCTGGAGAGTTGTGCGCCTATCTTGTTTATAAATGCAAATGCGTCTTTTCCGCAAGAGATATCGATTCAAAAGGCCATGAAGGTGTGAATAGATAGAAAGATAGAAAAATCAATCCTGACTTTTTTGGGTCTGTCTTTCTGCACAAAGAAAGGAGCTCATGCTTTTCACCATCGACTTGTTTTATCGCACGATGGCAGGTCATGTGTGAAACATAGCTGTGCTTGTTTGGGCTTGTGAAATGTGCGTTTTAGACAAGGAAAAGGTAGAAAAGATTTTCTCTGGATGTTCAGCCTGTCTCTTGGATACTGGAAAGTGGTTTTCTGGATCTCCTCTGGTTTTGGGAATGTCGGGACGTGTGTTTAAAGGAAAGGTAAACAAATTGAACATGATGGTATTATTATTATCTGAATATTGTGGTAATTGATACCATAGTGTTTTGTTCATTCAGATGCTAATTTATTTAGCACTTCCATCCAGAATCCAGCTGACTCCTCAGGTCAACTTCGTAATGAGTTTAGTATTTAAAATAGCCTAGTATTTATAGACAATGAGTAACTCTTTGTGTCAGTTTACAGATGACTAAACAAAACATTCAGTTTAGTTAGTGATGACATAACAATCAAAACCAGACAAAAATAAGCACTTTGCAGTAAGTTTAGATCTCGTTAGTTAATGCATAGGGTATCATGAACTAACAACAGCAATTTTACAGCCTTTATTAAGTAATCTTTGATATTAAGGTTAATGTTAATTTATGAATATACTTTTCATTGTTAATTCATTTTTGTACATAATATTTACCTAATTTAATTTTAAAATTAACTTGATGTTTTTTATTAAATGCAATATTAAAATTAAATGTAATAATTAGTAAATTTAATACAAGAATTGTCCATATTTACTCAAAGTTGTAAACAAAACAAAGATTGTCAGAGTACAAGAAAATGCTTTTAATTTTTTTTCTTTTAAAAATTGTGTAATTCAGTGCGTTTCTTGTACACTACCAGTCAAAAGATTTTTTGTTTTTTAAAGAAGTCTCTTCTGCTCACCAAGCCTGCATTTATTTGATCCAAAGTACAGGAAAAAAAAAAAAAACAGAACAATTCTAAAATATTTTTACTATTTAAAATGACTGTTTTCTGTTTGAATATTGAAAATGTAATTTATTCCTGTGATTTCAATTTAATTTTTAGCATTACTCCAGTCACATGATCCTTCAGAAATCATTCTGATATTCTGGTTTGCTCAAAAAACGTTTATTATTGTTATGTTGAAAGCAGCTGAGTAGTTTTATTTCAGGTTTCTTTGAATAGAAAGTTCAGAAGAACAGCATTTATCAGAAATAGAAATATATAAAAAAATGTTTTTTTAGCAATTTCTGAGTGAACATCAGTGTAGTTCATGATACCTTATTAATTACTTGTAATTTTTTTAACTCTTACCAAAATTTCTATAATGAATATAAGTGTAGCTTATAATGCTCAGCTATCAAATACTATTGAATTACCTGAGAGTTGCGCCATGTATAAAATGTTATAAGTGTTCATTCAGTACTCATGATTAGTTAGCAGAGCTGGGTAGATTACTTACAAATTGTAGTCCATTACTGATAAAAACATGTTACTGTGGTCATATAATCTCGGTTAGGTAATCTTTTATATTACTTTTTTACCTAACTTACCATTAAATGTAGGCTACCATATTGGTGTAAAAATGCAAAGAGAGAAAATACTTTCCATGTTTTGATATCAACATCATGAAGTACATTATATTAAATCAAGGTTTTCCCAAACTGGGCTTAATGTAAGAACTGCTGTGGGTTTGTGAGTTGATAAAAAGCTAATAAATTGAATAACAAAAAAAAAACATAATAAATTATTCAAATGAACTCTAAAAATAGAAATAATGTTTGTCTGTTTACCTTTTTACCATGTCAGACCATTGATCAACATCAGAGAACTGAAAACATATGAATATGTGTTTTTAGTTATTGAACTAATATTTTCCTCTATTGTTTATTGACGTTATCAGCATTATTGCCATAATTTAGGGATGTTTTTCATTAGAAACAACTGAGATGTCAATACAGGTATCCCTGCATTACAAGAACAAACTAGTGCTGTCACACGACGCATCCAAAATAAAGTCTTTGTTTACATACATAGATGTGTGTGTACTGTTTATATTTATTATGTATATATAAATAAACACACATGTATATATTTAAGAAAAATGTTATGTTTATATATTGAAAATATTTATATATCATATCAGTTACTCTTACTCATACTCACTGATGCTTCAGAAGGAAGCACAATGCATTAATAAATTTAACTTGTTTTGTCTGCTAAGAAGCATGTAAGTATCTTCTGTAGATTCTGAAGGGCAATACTAAATGAAATAAATATGATATTTAGGCAAAAAAAAGAAAAATGTACACATCTTCATTCTGTTCAAAAGTTTTCACCCTCTGGCTCTTAATGGATTGTGAAGCATCAGTGAGTGTTTGAACCTTCTCTAATAGTTGCATATGAGTCCCTCAGTTGTCCTCAGTGTGAAAAGAGAAATCTCAAAATCACAGTCATTGCTGGAAAGGGGTTCAAATACACAAAAATGATGAAAAAGCAAAGAATTTGTGATACCTAAAGGATTTTTCTGAGGAACAGCGAGCAGTTTAACTGTTCAGGACAAACAAACAAGGGACTAATGAACTATTACTAAACAAAAAACACAGCTGGGGATCGTTCAGGTAACAACGCAGTATTAAGAATCAAGTGTATGTACATTTTTAAACGGTAAATTTTATAAATTAAACCTATTTTCTCTTGCACACTATATGTAAACATATATCATATAGATGAGAAATATCTTCTTCAGGTCAGTACTAAATAAAAAATAACATGCATTTTGTATGATCCCTTTTATTTTGGTCAAATAATTAACATTTTGCAAATTCTGCCAGGAGCATGTAAAGTTTACATAAGTATACACGCACTATGTAAACGAAAACTTTCATTTTGAATGTGTCTAATCGCGATAAAACATTTGACAGCACTAGAACAAACATGACTTCTTTCAGAATCAACAAATTTTGAATGATTTACTGCCATTGTGTGAATAATATGTAATCAGTTAATCCATTCAAAAGTAACTAATCTGATTACAAGCATTATAAAATGTAATATACTCTAATTACGAGTACTTGATTTTTGGAATCTGATTATGTAATCCAGATTACACGTAATCCGTTACTACCCAGCTCTGTCAGCTAGTAAAATTGTAGAGAACCATATTTGTGTAAATACATTACACAATAAAGTTGCTGTGCTCTCACTGTCCGGTTAGTGTGAGTCACACTGGACAGTGTTGTTGGTTTTTGAAGGTGTAGGTGTGGTCTGTCACTTCCTGTTTGATCGACAATATCAGACAGAGTGTTTCCATTAAAGAGCACAGTTACTATAAAAGAGGTGTTGTCTTTAGTTACCACTAGCTTTGAGTTGAATCACCTGTATCAGACTAAACAATTAAACTAAAGTTGTTCCTATGTTGCCAATCAGGATTCCTCCCAGAGGCAGGCTGAACCACAGAGCGTGTGTGCATGCATGCTTTCATGGGTGTGACCGTGATGTTTATACATTGAAGTCACACCCATCGTCACACGTTTGCTGTTGCTGCAGTTTGAGAAGTCAGCTCTTCACATCTGGTTTGATCTTTACAGCGTGCTCGGCAAATTACCATGGATTTTTCCCCTCTACACACGTACACTCCTCCTCACTGTACTCCGGATAACACAGGATATACCTATTCGCTCAGGTGAGATCACAGTTGCTGGGTGGAACCACACTTAGTGGCACTTCCCTAATTTGTACTGTTCATAGCACATCTCGCTTCTAGAGCTTACAAAGACTAGTCGAGAACTTCCCATTTTCAGTAAATAACCTGGAATTTCTCTTTAAGGATTACCATGTCAGGTTAAACCTGTTTGTTACTCAAGCCCTGTGGGTTTGTAGTTCACACACAGAATAGAGTCTTAAAGATTTTAAAATCTCTGTGTAGTCCATTTCTAATCATTATTCTCCAGTTCTGTTCTGGTGGGTAGTATTATTTTTGTACCAGGTGAGAATTGGATGACAGCATGCAGGTGTGGTGCTTCTGCATTCACAGTTGTTGACCCTCAGGCGAGTTATGAAGTTACACAGAAATAATGGATGGGTAATGTGAATTGTGTAATAATACCCTTGGTTGTGAACTGCTGAGCAAAAACAGTGTAGATGTGTTGACGTCCGTAAGTAGATAACAGTTTGTACCCCCTCGTTGCACCGACTGATACCACTTTTCCACTAAATTCGTGACGGTTCTCGTGTTGGAGCTGGTGCTTAATACCAGGGATATTAAGAGTGTGAGTGAATCTGAAAAGTAATAAAAACAGTTGGAGTAGCAGTTTGGGAATTGATATTTGAAATGATTAAGCCAAAAGTAGTTGTAATTGCATTTAACTTTGAATAGTTTTTACACATTATAAAAAATAATAAATGCCAAAACTCAAGTGTTGTTAGTGATGAAGCACTAATTTGTGTAATTGTCATTTTACGAATGCAGTATAGCAACTAAAGGCATCCAAGTTGCTGTACTATCAAGCAGTGTTGGGGGTATAACATTAGCAGTAACCCAAGTTACATAATAATATTACCTTTTCCAAGTAACTAGTAAAGTAACGCGTTACTTTTTAATTGACAAGCAAATATCTGAGTTACTTTTTCAAATAAGTAACGCCAGTTACTTCCCCCCCCCCCCCCCCCATTTATTGATTAAAAGCTCTCCTGTCCCCATGTTGAGAGAAATTGTGAGTAAGATTTAATTCTAGAATAAATGTGAACATGCATTAATTCATCTCACTCACTAAAAAAACAGATACAGTATTTCTCAAAATGAATAAAAACAGTGAAATTCAACGCAAACCTGCAATAATTAAATGTTGAATAATACAAATATCCTTTATTAGGGCTGGGCGGTATACCTTTTCATACCGAATACCGGTGTTTTTTTTTTTTATGATATTCATTTTTCATATACCCCAATACCGGTGAGTGTGTGCGTACAAAGCGTCGAGAACACGTATGTTGACGCAAACAGAAACTGCAGCCTGCACGTGCTTGTCTGAAGCAACACATCTGCGGTTTGGACGTATTTTAGTATATCTGAGAAAGACCCAGGGTTAGCGATTTGCAAAACTTGTAATGCCGAAATTTCAAGAGGGTGTGTGTCTGCAGTCGTGCGCGCAGTGATGAGAGCAGAGACCGGCGCATTGCGCGCAGACAGATGTAGCTTAAATTCAGTTAAGTCGCAATATTTTAAAGCTATGTCTTTTCTATATACTGTATTTTTTATAAATATTTATGTTTTAAACCATGGAGGTGAGCCAATGGATATCACACATGCAACGTGAAAACTGCGCAATATGTTAAAGTGAAAGTAAAAACTGACTTTCAGAATCTGATGTGCATTCTTTCAGAGACAATGAGACGATTATACTTCATATGCTGATATTAATTTAGTCCCTTAATATTTTTCTTGTGCCCCGAACATGGTGGGAAAAAATAAAAAGAAACGTATTTTGTGTAAGGTTTGTTTTTGAAAGTCTTAAATAAAGCTCTTAATTTTCATTGATGACTGCAGTGTTATTAGGAGGTTATGAAAGTCATAATTATGATTTCAGGTGCTCTTAAATGTGGGGATTGAAAGACAAGAATTGCGATGAAACTTCAAAAGGCTATCCATTGAATAAATATGAGCGCTGCACGTTTCAAAATCATTTGTTGCGCTGCTTTGTATACTATCATTCTGACAGCGCCTCCTGCTGGAAGAGAAACTCATAGAGTTGTAAATGTGAACTCATGGATCCACAAGATAATGTGTTATAAAAATGTAAACAATTTAAACAAAGTCAGTAAAATATATGTATATGTTATTTAAGTAATATATTTGACTGACAAAAATTGTTTAAATTGATATAATTGATTTATTCTTTGAAACTTTAATATTAATTTATGCAATTGCAATGCCTTGATTCTAGTAAGATTTAGTACACAGTCATAGCCATAAATGCAATGGTACTAATAATTGGCATAATTCTTTCGGTTTTTTGGTTTCGGCCAAGAATTTTCATTTCGGTGCATCACTACATCATATGTAAATGTGGTCAGGCTAAAGTTGTAGCCGCAGGAGGCAACACAAGCAATTTGCTTCACCAAATCTGCCACAAACATGTCCTGGAATATGAAGAATGCACAATAAAGTGTTGTGTATTTTGACAGCAAGTCATGAATTCTGATTTCTTCACCTCATTACAATTACGAGCGCCCCTGTCACTTCTTTGTGAACAGCAGCATTTTGTGAGACCAATCAAACCTGGGTTAATACTAGTCCGGTCAATGTAAGCCAATATACTGCAGTAATTATTCTCTAATTTATTAGGAAATGTGGTTAACACCTAGTCATGCATGGAAAAAAATAAAAAATACCGTATATACCGTGATACCGTATAATTTTGAAAAAATACCGTGATATAAATTTTTGGTCATACCGCCCAGCTCTATCCTTTATATTTAATCCCATTTTTAGCATCAGTTTTTGCTGCCAACCTACGGTGATCCGATTCAAGATAATCTAACATTTGTTCTCCTTTTTTATTGCTGAAGAGTTGACTTTTTTTTTTTCCTGCGGTCTACTGTACAGACGGATTTAGTGTACAGACACTGTTGGTGTCAAAAGGCTTTTACATTTGCTAAAAATAGAACTTTTTAAATTAAAAACAAACAAGCAAGCCCTGCCCAGATTTAAAAAGTAACGCAAAAGTAACGTAACACATTACTTTCTATAAAAAGTAAAAGTAACTAAGTAATGTAATTAGTTACTTTTTTAGGGAGTAACTTAAAGGTGCCATAGAATGCATTGAAACAATATTTTAAATATCTGATATCTATATGGCATAGGAAAGGGCAAAACATTTCCAGAAATGGTTTTACAGGTCAATTTACAACCCTAGGATTTGTCCCTAGAATGAAATGGTCTGTTATTGGCTTATTTGGAAGGCTCGTGAATATTAATGTGAGCTCTGCTCTGATTGGCTGTTTCACAGAGCTGCTCGTCTCAATTGCTAGCACATGGAGGAAATATTTATTTAATTACTGAGCTCTAGCAGCTTTTAATATGCGGTTTGTTGACCCTGCCGTTTTGAATCCCCGACAATTTACTCTCACTATAGTAAATGCATGTGCTCTGTGTAACGTTATACTGCAGCGACACAAGGACTTACCGCACAAGTTTTGATGCTTTAGTGATGCATCACTACTCCAGTCTTCAGTGTGATCACATGATCCTTCAGAAATCATTCTAATATGCCGAATTGCTGCTCAAACAAAACATTCATTATTATTATTATTATTATTATTATTATTATTATGTTGAAAACATAATTCTTTGTTTCTTTGATGAATAGAAAGGTCATTTATCAGAAATAGAAACCTTTTGTAATAAATTATAGTCTTCATTGTCATTTTTGATCAATTTAAAGCATCCTTGCTAAATAAAAGTATTAATTTCTATCATTTCTTTTCCCAAAAAAAAGAAATATTGTACTGACACCAATCTTTCGAATGGTATAGTGTATAATGTTACAAACGAATGTTGCTTTTTATTTCAAATAAATGCTGATCTTTGGATATTTCTATTCATCAAAGAATCCTAAAAAAAATATACTCGACTGTTTTAAATATTCTTAAGCAAATCAGCAAATTAGAATGATTTCTGAAGGATCATGTGACATAGAAGACTGGAGTAATATAGCTAAAAAATGTAGCTTTAATCACAGGAATGAATTTTAAAATATATTCAAAAATATTAAAATAGAAAACCAGATTAGTTTTTTTTTAATTTGACTGTTTTTCCTGCATTTTTTTTAATCAAATAAATACAGGCTTGGAGAGCAGATGACACTTTAAAAAAAAAAAAACATTAAAAATCTTACTGTTCAAAAACTTTTGACTGGTAAAACTTTGAAAACTTTAAACTGTGAAACTTTGAACTTAAAAAAAAAACCCACTTTGCCTTGGTTACTACTAATAAATTAGATTAAGTACTAAAATTACTAAAACTAAAACTGAAATATTTTTTTAAAATGCCCCTAACAAGATCACTAAAACTTGAACAAAAAAATATAAAAAAGAATCATATTAAAATATTAATAAATAGTCGTATATAAATTAGGGATGCACCGGTTGACCGGCCATAAATCGAAACCGGCCGGTTTTTGCATCTAACGCGCGATCGGCAACCGGCCGGTTTTCGTTTTTATCCCGGCCGGTTTTTTTCCGGGAGTGTGTACGCGGGCCGCGGCATTCGATTCATTCAGAAACATGTCACTTGTGTGGAGGTTTTTCGAAATCTGTGAGCAGGACGTGAAGATTGCAATCTGCAATGTCTGCAAAGGACAGCCGCTTTTCTGTGCTCGCTGAAGTTGCGCGAGCGTACCTGTCCTCGCCCTGCACAAGCGCAGACAGCGAACGTTTGTTCAGCTCAGCTTCTCACGTGACAGATGAAAAAAGAAACAGACTCACTTGTGACAAAGCTGAGATGCTTATTTTTGTAAAAAAAAAAAAAAAAACAAGCATTACTTTACTTTTGAAAAGCCAAAAATAAAAGTCTGTTCTGTTAAGAATGATTATTATTATTTTACATTAAAATGCCTGTTGGCTTACTGTTTTACTTTACTAAAAGCATGTTTTGCTTATTAAACTGTATTTAATTTCATATTTTTTATTTATTATTTAATTTCAGATGTCAGATGCTATTGATTCAATAGCCAAAGCCAGTTTGGCCTGTTAAATACTAAATAAACATGTTGTTTATGTTGTTTACTTGCATAACTTCTTGTTTTTGAAAAAATCGGAAATCGGTATCGGAATCGGCCAGCTTGCTTGTAAAAAATCGGTATCGGAATCGGCCATGAAAAATCATGATCGGTGCATCCCTAATATAAATAAACTAATACTAAAGTATCGCTGTGTCTGGATCATTTTTATTTAAAAAAATGAAAAAATATATTTTAAACATTAGAAATCACACTAATAAAATTATGGTAAAAAACTAAAGTAAAAATAGTAAACAATGTAAAATTTTAATAAATAAATATAAAATTCTGAATATTTCTAAATACTGTAATATTATATGAATAAATAATGCTAAAGTAACACTGTCTGGATCCGTTTTAGTTTAAACTGATTTAAACATGTATGTTTTGCTCAGGAATGTGTCCCACACTGTGTGCTTTCGCTGTTATATTTACTAAGACCGCTTCGGTCTCATTGGCTCTGGTGTGGTTTGATTCAGCAGTGCCGGCGGCTGCGCACTGGAGTGTGTTCGTGTAGGTTGCATGACTCTTCAGGCAGAAAGCGTTGTAAAAAGAAGTGGGATCGAGTGACAAACCGTTGAGCCATCTGTCGCTGGCACTCAGAGGGACGTGACGAATTAGAGTTACTCAACGCGTGTCGGACAGGGAAGACATGCGTACAAAGAGTCATTGTGCAATTGTGTAACAGAGAAAGGAGCGCAGCGACAATAGAGCAACACATGGATGTTGAGCTGCTGTGAAAAAGAACATTTTCCTACTGGATCCCTTTTGAAATGAATTGTTTAAGATTGATGCATTTGCAGGGGGGAATCTAAATAGCTTAGAGAGATCACTTTCAATTATGTATTAGCCTGATACAGAATTATCTAAATATCAGTCTATTATTATTATTATTTTTATCCCTGTGGCAATGCAGTTATTTGCTAATTTTGTCCTTGCTTATTTGTTACACTGGAGCTCATTGAGCCATGCATGCAGTCTCTGGCAAAAACATTGGGACCCATTGTTTTTTTTTTTTTTTTCCTTCTCATATTTCACATTTTTGTTGGTTAAATATGAATTTCTCATGTGTTGTATCACTTACATCAGAAGGTGGCTGAATGTTATTCAGTTTAACTTGAACCATGTTGCAACTAGTACAGTTACTGATGAAATGTCAAGAAAATATCTATTTTCACTCTCATTTAGCAGTAAGTAGTTGCAGTTTATGTTTGACTGCTTGTTTGCAGTGTATCAGGAGTTGGTGTGTATTTTTGTTTAGATTATGTGTGTGATGTGTTGTGTCACATTGCATTTTCAGAGGAACCTCTGTGAAACTGGGACAGAAGCACCAAGAAATATGAATCTTCTTAATATAGCTGCTTCTGATTTGGACATCTGGGGGAACTATAGGGTTGTATTGTAGAAGGCGTGCATGTTGGGAAGTGTCCTACATGAAGGAAATACTTGCACCAGAATGGTTTGAGTGTGTTTGACTGCAGTGTCACACTCAGCAGCTGCTGGAGTATTTGACAGCTGTACGATTGTGTGTCTGTGTGTGCGTTTGCTGAATGCACTGAAGTTACTTAATAGTGTTTTTGTTCTGCTTTAGCTGAGCTGTATTGAAGGAAGTGATGACGCAAAATTTGAATAACCACAGAGCCTTTTCCTTCTTATAGTAGTTTTCTCTTTTTTGGGGGAGATGAAAGAGCCCAGAACAAAATATCTTTTGACCTAAAATTTTTTTGAGCTTTATATATGGGTATATTTGTAGCAATAGCCAAAAATACATTGTTTGGGTCAAAATTATCGATTTATATTTTATGCCAAAAGTCATTAGGGTATTAAAGTGCCCCTATTATGCCTTTTCAAATATGATATTTCATGTAGTGTGTCATGTAGCTGTATGTGAACATAAACTATCTGCAAAGTTGTGACGCCGACAGTGCACTATAAATAAAGTTTTTGTCTAACAAAAAAAAGAGTCGGCTCACATTCGCCTAAACGAGTCGTCAGCAATTCGAATCTTTTTTCTGTAACGGCCACACGTCACGAGCTACACATTTGCGTAATGTCCGCCCACATTCAATTTCGCGAACAACTTGCCCGCCCACAAACAGTAGGCCTACCATTTTCACGTGGATTACATCATGTCAAGAAGACGCCCTGCGCTGTGAGAGTGAATTTGTTTTATATGCCCTTCCGAAAGATGAAACTACCAAGAATGAGTGGTTAACATTAATTTTTTCAACAACACCTCAGCAGTCCAATGCCAATCTTGTGTTGTGTTCGCGTCATTTTACTGATGACTGTTTTTCCAATCTTGGGGAGTAACGTTACAACGCGAGATTCACCAAACGCTTGGTTTTAAAAAATGGATCAGTGCCCAGTTTATTTGGACCGGCTTGCTCCTCTGAACTTCTACCTGTAAGTATGATTAATAATTGTATTTTCTAGCGATCGTTCAAAATACGTCTTTGTGTACGTTATGGTGTTTAACAACCCCGCACATGTCTTGGTAACCGGCTAACTTGCGTTTCTGTAGTTCTGTTGTTCAGCTGTGAGTGCAATGTAGTCTAAAAATTGTGATTGATGCAGCTTGACTGTCTGTCTGCCTTATTAGTTTAAGTAATGATAATGATAAACGATGGCTTAACGCAGTGTTATGGATTGTACAGTGTTGAAGTTCACAACGTAGAGGTGTGCCCGGTTCGCTTACAAAAGCAAATTGCAAGCACTTTCCACAGTTAACATATGACACCCACTGAGAAACGTCCTGCTCCGGTCGTGCTTGCAAAACAGTTTCTTGTCGATGTGACACTTCAACAGTTTCATCGTCAGACTCCGGCTCGAATTGATAGGGTAAAATCGAGGCTATCTTTTCTATGCATTAACAGGTCTCCGCAGCTGTCATTCAGTTATGCCAATGGGTGTTTCGTTTTGCGCTGAAGCGGTAGACCAATCCAAAAGGACTGCACCATCTGACCAATCACAGCAGTGAGGGCTCACGGAAAGGAGGGGTTTAGAGAGACTGATTCTTCGAACTGCTTCACACGAGTCGTTTACGAATCAATTAGAAACGGGGTAAAAATAAATCTAATTTTGGAGAAAACTAAAGTGTTTTTTGAACTTGCATACATGTAAACCTGTTTTAAGAGACTATTACAACAATATTAACTACCTTTAAAATGGCATAATAGGGGCACTTTAAGTAATAATCATGTTCCATGAAGATATTTTGTAAATTTCCTACCTTAAATATATCAACTTTATTTTTGATTTGTAATATGCATTGCTAAGAACTTCATTTAGACAACTTTGAAGATGATTTTCTCAATATTTCGATTTTTTGCACCCTCAGATTCCAGATTTTCAAATAAAATCCAGTTTTGTTTTGTTTTAAACAAACTTATGACTGGTTTTGTGGTCCATGGTCACAAATTTCATTTTTATTAGGGATGCACCGAAATAAATTCTTGGCCGAAGCCGAACGAAATTACACACTGGCCCGAAGGCCGATTACCGAACATGTTGTTTTGTTTTGTTTGTTTTTTTCCATGTATTTTGCCAATTTTTTCACCATTGCATAAATTAAATTGCAAATATTTGATATGTACAGTTTTGTCTTGCTTTTCAAAGAAAATAATCAATTACAAAACAACAATATAAAAATATTTATTTACAGATTTTTAACAATTTAGTAGACATTATAGCCTACCAACAAAGCACTATGTAACTTAAGTTAGTAAAATAAGGTTATTTGGCCATTTTAAGACCCCCTTTTTGAATCAGGCATGTGTTTTTTAATGTTCAAATAAGGAGAATGTTATAATAAATGTATTAGTAGAGCTGTTGTAATGAGTGTTAGCATTATTTTTGTCTTTTTAATTTTATTTTACAGAACAACAGGAAAATTACAATACTTACATTTATGAATGTTGACCTTTAATTTGGCAGAAACCCCAAAGAAGACCTCAGCACTACTTTTTACTGACAGCAGCAGATTTATGAATGATTCTCAACATGCAGATTTTACAGATTCGCTGCATTCCTAATATTAGGAATTAAAAATGTGACCCTGAACCCCAAAACCAGTCATAAGTAGCACAGGTATACTTGTAGAAATAGCCAAAAATACATTGTATGGGTCAAAATTATCGATTTATATTTAATTAAAAAAATATTAAGGATATTAAGTAATAATCCGGTTCCATGAATATATTTTGTAAATTTCCTACCAAAAATATATTAAAACTTAATTTTTGATTAGTAATATGCATAGCTAAGAACTTAATTTGGACAACTTTAAAGCCAATTTTCTTTTGCACCATCAGATTCCAGATTTTCAAATCCCAGTTTCTAAATAATTGACCCTTATTGCTGGTTTTGTGGTCCATGGTCACATTTTGTTTATTGTTAATATTATTTTACATTTACAGCATATATTCAAGATTTTTATTAGATATCAACTTAGTGAAGTAATGTGAAGATGAGTCTCAATTAATAAATTATATACACAGCATATATATATATATATATATATACATATATATATATATATATATAAATAAATTATTTTTTTATTTTTTTGTTGTAGTATTGTGTTTTTCTGCTCAGTGTTATATCCAACTTTCATTATGCAGTTGATGCCTGAATGAATGTGAATTATTATTTTTATTATTTTATTGTTATTTGATTAAGAACAAACTTATATTGATAATATCAGCCCTTTTTATATATTATTATTATTATTATATTTTTCCTTATTCAGTTTTTTTTCTATTCGAATTTTTCTAGACTCTGTTTTAATGGTTAAATGAAAAAACGTTTAATTGAAACGTTTCAATTAATTGAAATCATAAAATGTACACAATTTAACAGCAAATTATTTAAAGTTTAACAAAATTAATGCTTTATTTTTGTTTAATTCTGTTTTCCATTAATTAAAGCATGTATAAATAATACATTTTATGAAGAACAATTTATTATTTTATTTATATATTTAAAAAAACTAACAAAAATGACAAATGCCTCTAACAAAATCTCTAAAATGTATAATACAATTTAAAGTAAAAACTAAAAAAATAAATAAAATGATCAAATTCAGAATATTAAATTAATTTATTATTTTTATTACTATTATTATTAAATAATTTATGTATTTATTTATTGTTCAGAAATACTGTGTGCATTTACATTTGTCTGGTAAATAAA
The DNA here is from genome assembly GCF_049309525.1 of Garra rufa. Taxonomy (NCBI): domain Eukaryota; kingdom Metazoa; phylum Chordata; class Actinopteri; order Cypriniformes; family Cyprinidae; genus Garra; species Garra rufa. The sequence goes on from NC_133361.1 coordinate 22,908,452, forward strand.
TTCTACTAAATTTCTCTGGTAAATCTTCTCTGGTAAACAAAATCATGTTTCAATAATAATTTATTAGTAATAGTAGTAGTAGTACTTTGATTACATTAAGTAATACATTTCTGTCACAGTTTCTTTTAGGTAAACCAAACTTTTATATTAAAGTGTTGCGTTCTTTAATTCTGTTTTCCATGTCTTAAATCATATTGCTTATCAATATAATTATGGTCTTTTTGTATTTATATTTAAAAATCAGTGCATTCCTAAGTAGATATTGGAGTGTTAGGCCGCGATCACACCGAACGCGTTTTTGCAGTTGGAGGCGCCTCTTTTGAATGGTTTTCTGTTGGCAGTGAGCGTTCGCGTTTTCGCCGCCTGCTGCGCCTCGCGTTTTTGCAGCAGCGCTCTGAGCGCCTGAAGTTGAAAAAAAAATCAACTCTGAGCGGAAAAACGCCCAACGTCATTCACGTTCTTTTCCATTGTCCAATCGAATGAATGGAGAGACGGGCCTTCTGTTGTGGTGACGAAAGTTTACTGTTGCTTAAAAAGTCCGGAGACTGCAAGAAATAGAGGAGAAACCTTTTGTGTCTATCGTGGGTAACCCGGAGCTGTATTTTTTAGGGTTTCTGCTAATATGACAGTTTACTTAACAGAAAAAACAAAGATTTTAGAGCGCTCGCGCTATAATCCTTTGATTTGACTGACAGGACAGCAGTTTTGGTCGTTGCTTAGCAACATAAAAAAACCGCAGCACACTGCTCTTTTATTAAAAGTCACCAAACAAGGCAGTGCTGTGCGCCTCGCGTTTTTAGAACTAAAAGACGCGTTCGGTGTGATCAGGGCCTTAGAGAGTAATCAATATCATGAAGTATAGGACAAGGGAGTAAGTGTTGAGATAGTAAGTGGGAAGCAAGTGATTGGTCAAGAGGGTCAGCTGATGCAGTAGTAATGCTGAAGTGGATCAAGATGCTGCTTGTTGACTGGTGACCCCACTCAGGTCCTGTAGTAGCACTCTGAAATAGCACCCTGAACTCTGAGCTTAGACACTCGTGAGCCGTGAGCTTCTTAATCTCACCGTGAGCTCTGTGTGTTCACGCTAATCACATTTCCTCCTGTCAGTCGTCGCTTTTCTCATTGTGTGAGTGGAAGATGGATTCTGAGGATGTCTTTGACCCTTGTATGCCTAAAAGTGTGCTAATCGTGTAATTAGCATACTAATACAGTGTCCTAACCAAGCATGCTGCAATAAAACATCAAGTAGTAAATCTCTGTCGTGTTAAGAGACGTTCACACTGATGCTGATGTGCAACTACTATGTCAAATCCATTTTTTTTAAAAGAGCATCTGTTCTGAAGACTTGCACTTGAAATTAGTTTTGTAGACCAATATAAATTTGCATGCATACGATTTTCTTTGCAAAACTCAAATATGTTTTTGAAATGACGGTCTGGATAGTGAAAGAAAAGCAGCCAACATGCATAAAAAACTTCTTCAATTATGTTTATGCAATGGGGAGAAAAACATGTTTTTTAAAATTAACTTTGTGGTTTAATAAAGGATTAACATTTGAAAATTATGAAATTAAGACAGCCATAAACATCAGTGTTTTACTTTTTACGGTTTTGTTATTGTAAAATAAAAAAAATTAAAACTTTTTTTACTTTTATAGGGAAATATTATAATTTAGTAATATTTTTTTTTTACCATTTTTGTTTTTATTTAGCAATAATAAATTATTATTATGATTTTATAGCCATATTGAGATATAATCACAATTTTAGCACATTTTTGGGGGATTTTTTTTTTTATTGTATTTTAAAACCACTTTTTTTGGTCAGAAAATTTGCAGTTACATTGAGTTTATTTTTTATTTTATTTTTTTATATTGTGTAAATATAAGTCAGTCAATAGTTTTTGAACAGTAAAATTTTGAAATATTTTTACTATTTAAAATAACTGCTGTCTATTTGAATATATTTTAAAATGTAATTTATTCCTCTGATTTCAAAGTGATTTTCAATGTGATTGGAATTTTTTTTTTATCATTTCTCCAGTCTTCAGTGCCACATGATCCTTAAATCATTTTTATATTCTGATAAATATATATATATATATTTTTTAATTTATTTATATTTCAGATAAATGCTGATCTTTGGGTGTTTCTACTCATCAATTTGAAATACTGATGATGATAATAATAAATGTTTCTTAAGCAAATCAGCATATTAGAATGATTTCTGAAGAATCATGTGACACTTAGGACTGGAGTAATGAGGCTAAAAATGTAGCTTTAATCACAGAAATAAATTACATTTTAAAATCTATTCAAATAGAAACAGTTCTTTTAAATAGTAAAAATATTTTAAAATTTTACTGTTTTTGTTGTACTTCGGATCATATAAATGCAGGCTTGCTGAGCAGAAGAGACTTCTATAAAAAAGATATAAAATCTTACTGTTCAAAAACTTTTGACTGGTAGTGTATAATCAAATTATTTTTAGTAGTATCTATCTTCTGCTTGATTATAACCGAGCCCTATCATTTCCTGTCATTAATAAATCAGCTGCAAAATTGGCAAAGAAGCTATCAATTAGGAGTTGATATAACATGTATGATGTAATTGCTGGAGGTTTAAAGCGTGTGCGCATTCAAGATAAAGGGCCTTCTAGTAATTCTGTGAAGTTTTAGGTTTTGCGAGGGTGTGTTTTATGCATGCTAATCTGATGTGGCGCACGTCCAATGGGTATTTCTCACAGGAAGACACAGCCTTTAAGGGACTGTTATTTTAAGATGTATGCGCTGTTTCTCTCATTTCCGTTTCTAGGTTTATGCCATGCTTCTGTGTTGTGGTTACTGTGGTGTTGCCAAGCTAAGTTGTTTATAATGATGTTCTGATCTGATTCTGAGTAATATGAGGATTTATTGAGATTTGTTTGGCCATATCAACCAGATTTGTACAAATCTACAAGCAGATTTCAAAAAGGCAACTCTCTCAGTCGCATTTGCAACTATTTCAGTCGCATTTGTGACTGAAAACTATTGCGTGCGACTATGGAAAAATATTTAGGAGTGTCATGTGCGACTGACCCGATCAGCATATTTGTGTTTGCGCTTAGGGGAGCTTCGAGGGGGTTTCTGTGTGTTTTTGCAACATTAAGGAATGTATCATGGACATATCTTACAAATACTTTCATAAACAAAGTGTAAATAAGAGATTGATTGTGCAGTGTAGAGAGCTTTGTTGATTATAATGTGAGAACTAAGATGAGTGACAGCTTTAAATGATTTTAAAGAAGTTCGCAAATGAGATATTGATTTAAAACAGCAGTTAAATAAACAAGAAGTTATTATTAAGTGACTGACGTTGTCTGACTATAACACTATTGCCTGATTTTGCTCTATTTCGTCGTCAAAAATGGTCTAACAAGTCACAACTGAGCTGCTGCGTATCTCCTTTCAAACACAGAGTTGTTTAGTTTATAAATGAACATGAGTTTTTAAACAAATCTAGTGAATCAATCATTCAATTTCCCATTCATAAAGAGAGTTACTTGCTTTATTCCTGAATGAATCCGCCATTGGAACGAATCAATTGAATAATATGATTCAGTAATTAAATCAGTGACTTGCCACCACCTACTGGCAGATTTAGTTTCATTTTTAAAGTATCTTTTTAAGTATTTAAATCATTTTGTATTGCTGTATTCAAAATGTTATATTTAAAACGTTTATCTCAACATGAATTTGATTGCACTCATGCCACCTCTGAGCCTCATTAAACGTATGAAAATACACCTACAAGCCACTTTTGTGGTGTTCTGTGCCACCTCGGTAGTACAAATTAATTTTGTTAATACTGATTTGATTGGTATTTTAATCTTATTCTTACTTGTTTTAATTAGAAATTTTAAAAAGCTTAAAATATAATTTTTGAAAAATGTAACAAAAAATGACATTACAAAGGTAAAAACTAAATTCCCCTGGAAATCACTTTTAAGGAGTCAAATATCACCTCGTAATAAGAAGGCAAATTTTTGATCAGATTTTTTGATTATTGATTAGAAGGTGCTCCTGAAAAATAAAAGTAAGTGTAGAGTCCTCTAAGGTCTTTTTTTTTTTGCTTATGTAAGAAATTTAATTGAAAAACCCATTATGATGACTAAGGTTGTTAAATCTAGTACTATTTCAAGTCATCTGTCGTTATTTAATAGCTTTCACTGTTGTTCTTGAGTATTCAATGAAGCATGAAACGTAAATATGAGACATTTTCAGAATTTAGCTCTTCATGCTTTTCTGATAAAGACGTAGTAATGAGTGTGACTGATGTGCATTAAACTCAGAAAATGCTTGTTTTTCACTTTTTCATGGAGAATAAACTTCCTGTTAGGGTTCAGTGGTGTTTAGATTTAGTAGCTGGGAGGCCATTAAAGATGTTAAACTTCATGTTTATAAAAGCGCTCCTAAGTTTGTTTAGCAGTGTGTTTGAGAGTGTTAACCAAGAGCAGGGATTCCTTTTTGTCAGCTGAACTCTTTTAGCCAAAAATATTTACTTGAAAGATTTGACTACACATGAACAGTTCTTGATTTTCTAATGCTAACATGACATGCAGTCAAAAGTTTTTGAACAGTAAGATTTGTAATGTTTTTAAAGTAGTCTCTTTTGCTCACGAAGGCGGCATTTATTTGATCCAAACTACAGCAAAACAGTAACATTTTGAAATATTTGTACTATTTAAAATAACTATTTGAATATATATTTAAAATGTAAATTTATTCCTGTGATTCCCGCGTCATTACTCCAGTCTTCAGTGTCACATGATCCTTCAGAAATCATTCTTATATGCTGATTTGCTGGTAAAAAAAAAAAACATGTATTATTATTATTTTTCAGGATTCTTTGATAAATAGACAGTTCAGAAGAACAGCATTTATGTGAAATAGAAATCATTTGTAACATTATAAATGTCTTTATCATCACTTAAAGCATCCTTGTTAAATAACTAATTAAAAAATTAATTTAATTTATTGAATTGTATAGTGTATGTTGCAGAGGCTTTTTATTTCAGATAAATGCTGATTATTTATATTATATTATTTTTATTTCTTTTTAATTAATTAAAGAATCCTAAAAAAATGTACTCAACTGTTTTGAATATTTATAATAATGAAAAAAGTTTCTTAAACAGGAAATCAGCATATTAGAATGATTTCAGAAGGATCATGTGACACTGAAGACTGGAGTAAATTATGCTAAAAAATTCAGCTTTGATCACAGGAATAAATCACATTTTAAAATGTATTCAAATTGAAAGCAGTTATTTTAAATAGTAAATTTGACTGTTTTTGCTGTACCTTGGATAAAATAAATGCAGGCTTGGTGATCAGAAGAAACTTATTTGAAACGCATAAAAAAAAATACTGTTCACCTTTGACTGGCAGTGTAGTTTACAGCAAATCATCTCAAATTAATTACCAGATTCATTTATTTTGAGCTTTATCTTCATCTCTAGCCAAAATATGAAACAAACACTTTCTTCTTGCAGCTGGTCAGATTTATTGAGGCAGACAGTTTTGTGTACAGCTGTCATCTTCTGGACAGTTTCTTCTATGTCTTTAAAGAAGTACTATGTCTTTCAACAGTTGCCTTAGGCCTCTTTTGTGACCTCCCTTACTTCCACGCCCAGTTTTAAGGGCTGGGCGATTTTGGGCAGGTGCATTACTCATATTTGTCAGCTGTAATTATAGCCTCAGAGACTTTTAAAGTATATTCATTGCTTTGAAATGTTCGTAACGTTCCTTCTTTTTTGGAATGTTCCCTGGTCATTCAAATTCTAAATTTGAATTCTTCGTCCAGTGTTTTGTCCATGCAAATGAGCTCGTTTGTAATGAATTCACACCGGGTTCATGTTTTACTATTGACTGCAGGTGTTTGAAGATAAAACTTGTAAATATGACCAACTGTAGTTCACAGGTTGTACCATGAGACTAGTTTGTGCTGCTTGAATTTACATCTTTTTCCCCCCTGCAGCTCAAGTTACTCAACAGCAGCCCTTGAGTTTGAGAAGGAGCACCAAATCAATCCCGTGTACGACTCGCCCAGAATGTCTCGGCGTAGTTTGAGACTACAGACCAGCAGTGGTTTGTATGGTGACAACAGCTTCACTGAGCTCACAGGCAATCACAATGTCGGCTCCTACAAGCAGACCAGCATTAGCACCGCCAGCGGCAGCGGCAGCAGCAGCAGCAGCGTCAGCAGGTCAGATCTTCATCTTTCTGTCGGTGTAAGATAACAAACCAAGTGTGCAATGTTACTTCTTATCGTGTAACTCGTGCCAGCTCTTGTACGTAAGACTAGTGGCATCTTTTTGTCATCATAATTGAAAAATTAAACTTTTAAATCTTAAAACTATGTGTCATCTTAATGTATTATTAATTGAATTATGCAGTTCTGCAGATATAGATTTTTAGAAATGCACAAGTAGTGACAGTCAGCAATAGAGGTTGTCCTGTAATGACTAACATGTTCTTGCTTGAGGAAAATGAATGAAGAAAAATGACTGACATAGTGAAAATACCAATCTTTCCAGCCTTACAGAAATTCCCCAAAACGATATATTTATGCGATCAGCCTAACGGCACATATTTTACATGACTTACAGCAAGTTTGCTCAACTTAACCTGCTTGTACTTATTTATGACCGTTCAGCTGTCACAAAATTAAGTTTAAACATACAAGTATGCATTACTAGTCAAAAGGTTTTGAAAAGTAAGATTTTTAATGTTTTAAAACTCTCGTCTCTTCTGTTCATTAAGCCTGCATTTATTTGATTCAAAATGTGAAATATTTTTACTATTTCAAATAACTGCTTTCTTTTTTTAATATATTTTAAAATGTAATTTATTCCTGTAATCAAAGCTAAGTTTTCAGCATCATTAATTCAGTCTTCAGTGTCAGTGATCCTTCAGAAGTCATTCTAATATGCTGATTTCCTGTTCAAGAAACATTATTATTATCAGTATTCAAAACATTATACACTATACCATTCAACAGCTTACTGTTAATATTATATATTTAAGCAATAAGGTACGAGAGGCTGTGCTGTATCGTGAATAAATCACGGCTGAAGGGCGTTGTTAGGCACGACGCGAAGCGGAGTGCCTGCAACCCCTTCAGCCGTGATTTATTCACGATACAGCACGGCCTCAAGTACCTTATTGCTTTTATAAAACGGTTTCCACACAATAAAAATATTAATATCAAAAATATATATTAATTAATATATATATTAGGTTGTACATTTTCATAAAGTAAAATCATTAACTGCCTTCCGCTGTAAAAAGTAGTCCCTAACTGCTGCAGCTGTGTTTACGTTGCTAAGGGTGGTTGCTAAGGGGGTTCAATGATACACAAAACCGTTGAGTGAAGCGGTCATAGCAGTGCCGTATCATGAATACGACACAGCTGCTGACCAATCAGAATTGAGGAATGGAACTAACCGTTTTATAAATTTTAAGAAATTCTAGAAATGATTACTTTTATTTAGCAAGGATGCTTTAGATTGATCAAAAGACATTTATAATGTTACAAGATTTCTATTTCTGATAAATGCTGTTCTTCTAAACTTTCTATTTATCAAGGAAATCTGAAACTCTGAACTCAGTTGTTTTTAACATCATAATAAAGGTTTTTGAGCAGCATATTAGAATGATTTCTTAAGGATCATGTGACAATTAAGCTTTGAAATCAGGAATAAATTTTGAAATAATATTTCAAAATATATTCAAATAGAAAGCAGTTATTTTAAATAGTAAAAATATGTCACTGTTTTTGTACTTTATATCAAATAAATGCAGGCTTGGTGAGCAAAAGAGACTTTAAAAAAAATCTTTGGTAGTGTGTTAGTATTAGTATTTTTGCAAGTAGTATTTTGTCTTTCAGGAAATAATATTAATTAAGCAGTGTGGACAGCATTTAAAAAAAGAAATTACTATTATTTAGGATTCATAATAGGAATGTTTCTCAAGCAAATCAGCATATTAGGATGGTTTCTGTAGGATCATGTGACAGGAATAATTTACAGCTTGTTACATACTTGTTACAAAATGTATTAAAATAGAAAACAGATTACATTGATATTATTTCACTATTTCTATTTTTACTGTATTTTTGAGCAAATAAAGGCAGCCCTTGGAGAGCACAAGAGACTTCTTTAAAAAAAACATTTTAAAAAATCTTACAGACCTTAAACTTTTCAAAAGTAGTGTGTATATATAGATTAACTGAATTCCTTCCATTAACTAAAATTAACTCTTTATGATCATGCGATCTTGAAATTCATTTTGAAACCTAGCATAATTTATATAAGTTCTTAACTGAGATTTCAAAACTCTCTGTGCTCTCACACTATTAGAGGAAAATATTCCTTACATGTTCATATTCCACGTTTGGAAAAATGGCACTATTTCAAATAAACTGCTATTAAAGGAATAGTACACCCAATAATAAAAATTATTCACCTATTAACCTCAAGCCATCCTAGGTGTATATGACTTTCTTTTTTTCAGATGAGTACAATCTAAATTATATTAAAACATGTCCTGTTCTTTCAAGCTTTATAATGGCAGTGAATGGGTGTTTTGAGATTTTGAAGTCCGATTAAGTGTATGCATCCATCATAAAAAGTACTCCACATGGATCTGAATGGTTAATAAAGGCCTCCTGAAGTGAATCGAAGAGTTTGTATAAGAAACATATCCATATTTAAAACCTTATAAACCATTATCTCTAGCTTCTTCTAACTGTAGTACGCAGGTTCATGAGAAAGTGGTGTTTCAGCACTTTTGGGTAGCAGTAGCAGTGATGCATGACTGTCTGTAGGGTTTACTACAAGTGTATACTCACTTTCAAATGTAATTGACCCACTGTTTTCCACAGGTCTGTGCGGAGAGGGAGGCAGCAGCAGGGCTCAACCATATACGAGTCTCAGAGCGAGTCTCAGAGCATGTCTCAGAGCATGATTCAGACTCCCCAGAAAGAGCAGACCCTGTCAGACCTGAGTTTCACCAGTACAGCCAGTGATGCATCTCTGATCTCTAGCCTGCTGGATCAGTCCACGCTCAGACAGAGCTCCACAACACACACATACTCTGGTCAGTGGCCGTTAATGAGTGCATAAAGTCAACTTGATGTCAAAACTAACCCTGTTTAATTTTCTTAAAGGGATAGTTCACCCAAAAATGAAAATTTGATGTTTATCTGCTTACTCCCAGAGCATACAAGATGTAGGTGACTTTGTTTCTTCAGTAGAACACAAAATAAGATTTTTAACTCAAACCATTGCAGTCTGTCAGTCATATAATGGCAGTCAATAGGATTCATGGCTTTGAGAGTCAAAAAAACATACACAGACAAAACCAAATTAAACCCTGCGGCTTGTGATGATACATTGAGGTCTTAAGACACAAAACGATCAATCTGTGCAAGAAACTGAATGGTATTCATATAATGTTTTACTTCTGATCCACAGCAATGTGCAACTGTCCTGAGCGCGTTTACAACAGCCGGCGTATGGCGCGTCAACACGGGGAAAAAGATTATATAAATACTGTTCAGTTTCTTGCATAGACCTATCATTTTGTGTCTTAAGACCTCAACGTACCGTCACAAGCTGCAGGGTTTAATTTGGTTGTGTCTGTGTATGTTTTTTACTCTCAAAGCCGTGGATCCCATTGACTGCCATTATATGACTGACAGACTGCAACTGTTTGAGTTAAAAATCTTTGTTTATGCTCTACTGAAGAAACAAAGTCATCTTGGATGCCCTGGGGGTAAGCAGATAAACATCCAAATTTTATTTTGTGTTCACCCAAACGTGAAAACTTGCTGAAAATGTACTCACCCTCAGGCCATCCAGGATGTAGCTGAGTTTGTTTCTTTTGGAGAATAGATTTGGAGAAATTTAGCATTACATCACTTGCTCACCAATGGATCCTCTGCAGTGAGTGGGTGCCGTCAACAGCAAAATGTCTCATAAAAGCTTTCTTCGAATCTGTTCTGATAAGGAAACAAACTTGAACATCCTGAGGTTGACTGCATTTTTGTGTGAATTACTCCTAAAAGCAGTGCTTATTATTTTAAAAGTTTGTATTTGTAATCTTTCATGAAAACTTGCAAATTGTCAAATGCAGTTGGTGTCATTTTAGGCAAATGTTACACTGTAGCTATTGCTTATTTAATCCTGACTGTTTGTACTATGAAACTATGCATAAACAACTGTCTCTGTAGGAAAATCAAGATTACGTTTAATTTAACAGAGTAAGCAACTCTCGTTCTTGCTCGGATCTGTAGATCAGGTCATGTAATCATCAGTCTTCTTGTGATTCACATTGACTTATTTTATTCATCTATTTGGTATTTAATCTTGTTTTTAGCACGGAGAAGAAGAACCGCTCACAGCTCTATGTTGGAGAATGGAGATGTCAGTAAAACAGAGGCGCACACTCATCTGGCTAACGGCTACATTTGTAAGAACTGCTCGTTCCACGCAGACGAAAAGGAGGATGAAATGGCGTATTCCTTACCGTACTCGACATCTGTGTCTTCAGCGTATCAGAAAGCTGCAGACGCCACTATAACCACTTCTCTGAACAGTGTTGACAAGACAGGTGAGGATATTGTCAAGTCAATATGCAAACATCACCTCTCCATATTTCAAAACACTATATTAAAGGAGTAGTCTACCAAAAAAAGAAAAACTTTGCTGCTTGATCAGAACAGATTTGCAGAAATGTAGCATTATATCACTTGCACAATTGATCCTTTGCAGTGAATGGGTGCCGTCAGAATGCGAGTCCAAACAGCTAAAAACAAACATCACAATAATCCACACCACTCCAGTTCATCAGT
>NC_133361.1:22919845-23024845 GCF_049309525.1 Garra rufa
ATAATTTTTTTTTTTTTTTTTACAGTTTTTTTAGTTTTTTTGGGAATAAAATGTTGTATAAAATCAAGCAAATTATATATGAACAAATCGCTCTGTAAAAACCTTCAGGATATAGACCAGAATAAAAATGTAAAATATGGTGTGTGTAAGTGCTACTGGAGTGGCCAAAGTAGGAGAAAAAAAAGTTTTGTAATTGAAATCTATTGACACAAATAGATGAAGTGCTATAAAAGAAACACTTAATGGTATTTTTTGGATGTTTTTTTCCACTGGTCTGAAAAAACACTGTGAAAAACCAAAAGGCCCCAAATCTTAAACTTGACAGGTACATGAAAAAACAGTGTTTTTGCCTGCAGTGTCTCCTCTTAATAGGTGGTAAAGACAACTATGAGCAATATTTATTAAGTTATTAGTCTAATATTTCACCTTTCTGATCGGAAATGATAAGAACAAACATGAATGTTGTCAAGATTCTTGTCCTGGAAATCCTGGTGCAGTTTGGCCAAACCACAAATGGCTTTTGTTCCTCAGACTTTTTTTTTCCACTCTTCTTCTTGATTTTTAATAACCTTTGTCAGTCTATAGTACTCCAAATGTTTTTTCCTGGTCCGAGCAATTAGTACAGTCCAAAACATGACAATAATTGACCATTTAGCAGCAATAATCAGCAAAATATTCAAGTTTCGCTCAGTTCAGTGGCGTTGTTTACATTCAGTGCAATATTTCTGATTGATTGTCATAAAAAACCCTCTATTACTTACCCTCATGTCTTTCCAAATCCGTAAGATCTTTGTTCATCTTCGAAACACAAATTAAGATATTTGATGAAATCCGAGAGCTTTTGACCCTGCGTAGACAGCAGCACAACTGACACGTTCAAGGCCCAGAAAGGTAGTAAGGACATTGTTAAAATAGTCCATGTGACATCAGTGGTTCATCCTTCATTTTATGAACCTACGAAGATGAACAGGTTTGTAACGACATGAGGGTGAGTAATTTATGGGTGAACTATCCCTTTAAGGTACTAATACATACCATTTAGGGGTAAATAAGGTAGAAAGATGTACCTTTTAGCTTTTGTTCCTCAGGGTACCACCCTGGTGACAACCTTGTACCTTTTTTCTGAGAGTGTGCTTTTATTATCTCTCATAAAGTTAGGTTTAATGCTACGCATACAAAGTGTGACTGCAGAACTTTTTTTTCCAAGTCCTCTATTTTCGACCATTTATTTTCTATGTGATGATAAACTTTCAATGCAAAAGAAAGTCTTCGCACAATAAAAATATAAAAGAACATATTATTAATCATAATAATAATATTTAAGTTTGATTTTAAATTCAAAATCAGCAGAGCATATTCTTTTATTTATTTATTTATTTATTTTGCATTGTGTGTTTCCAGCTGAGTGAGAAACAAAGAAGGGAGATGGTTGAATACAGGAAAAGAGCTTCACAAGTGGAGGCCGAGAGACAGATTCATTATAACAAAAACCTCCTCAATCAGATTCAGACCATTCTTTGGACCAATAAGGTAAGGAAATTAATGTTTCTTCAATTATGGGCCATTCTACAGAATTGTTCCAAAGTCAGAGTTTGAAACATCTTGACAAAAAGATGAACATCTTGTCTTTCCCCACAAATTTTGTATGTATGCTAATTGTATAATATCCAAGATACACATTTCTAGCAATTGTGCAGTTAATTCTTATTTTGTATTTTCAGAAGGTTTTGGAATATTTGTCTTTCACCAAATTTGTCACTACTGAAACACAGTAATATATAATTTAATAACATTTTTGCTGCATCTTCCCTGTAATAAAATTTTCTATTTTATTAAAAAGTCTTCAGAGGTAAATCAATAACAATTAAATTTTTAACAATATTTCAAGTGTAATTTATCAGATTTGTTGTATTTTGAATCCAATTTTTCTTTGTAAAAGGCAAAAAGTTGATCATACTGATTTCAAAGTTAGGAATTCATTAGTTTGAATATACATTAAACCAAACACTATCATAACATCTTAGTTGATAATTCAGTATACTTTATTTTTTTGACAAAACATCCCATGTTTTATTAGTGACTGCGTTTTCGGTAATGACAGTATTGCTTTGGTTTTACATCACATTACAGAATTTTGACCCACATAATAAAACACTACTAAAGCATATTAAAATACCAAAAAAATTGCATAACTGTATTAAAATTTAGTTTATTTTCCCCAAATAGGAGGATTATGTGTTCCTCTTTGACACTACCGAAACAATGATGACATGTTTTGGTCGTGACTGCTTCGGTAGTGACAATTCTATGGGATAACACCCAAAAAACTTTACCAAATGTTTCAGTAGTGTCTGTTTCGGTAGTAACAATTTTAGATACTTTTGAAGCTATAGCTCAAAGATGCTAATCAGCACATGGTTAGCTAGCACAGTTCTGAACAGTTGTACACATATAAAAACTAAACGTTATAGAATAACTCACAAAAAAGTGTGCTTAATTATAAGAAATGGTGTTCGGTAGTGACATTCTTTAAAATTAAACACAGATTTTTCATACTTTTGAACACATTCACTTTAAAATGATAGATCTACTCACACCTTGTAGCTATGAGAGAGAGAGAGTGACACATAAATATTTCCTGATGATAAATGTAAGGGTGTAGTTAACTCAGTATCAGTCAATGGACTAAAACATACACTGTTTTGGTAGTGACATGAAAATAAGGGACACATTTTTTTTACATAAAGTTTAATATGTACATACAGTCAAACCCGAAATTATTCATACCCTTGGCAAATTCTGACTTAAAGTTACTTTTATTCAACCAGCAAGTTTTTTTTTTTTGACCGGAAGTGACACAGACTTCTCCCAAAAGACAATAAGACGAAAAAATATTACTCATCTTTTATTTACATTTGAACAAAAAGCATGTCCATGGCATCTCCAAAAAGATTCATACCCTTCTCAATAATCAATAGAAAAGCCTTTTTTTTAGCTTTTGCAATCAAACGCTTCCTATAATTGCTGACCAGCTTTTTTGCATGTCTCCCTCTGGTATTTTTGCTCATTCATCTTTAGCGATGAGCTCCAACTCTTTCAGGTTGGAGGGTCTCCTTGCCATCACCCTGATCTTTAGCTCCCTCCACAGATTCTTAATTGGATTTAAGTCAGGACTCTGGCTGGGCCACTGCAAAACGTTAATGTTTTGTCTGTTAACCATTTCTTCACCACTTTTGCTGTGTGTTTTGGGTCGTTGTCGTGCTGAAATGTCCACTGGTGCCCAAGGCCAAGTTTCTCTGCAGACTGCCTGATGTTGTTGTTGAGAATTTTGATGTATTGCTCCTTTTTCATGGTGCCGTTTACTGTGATTAGGTTTCCTGGTCCACCGGCTGAAAAAACCCTCCAAAACATTAGGTTCCCACCACGTTTGACAGTGGGGATGGTGTTCTTAGGGTTGAAGGCTTCTCCTTTTTTTATGCCAAATGGAGGCTACATCATTGTGGCCAAAGAATTCAGTTTGTTTCATCTGACCATAAAACAGAAGACCAGAAGTCTTCTTCTTTGTCCAGATGAGCATTTGCAAAGGCCAAACGGGCTTTTGTGTGCCTTATCTGGAGAAGTGGTGTCCTCCTAGGTCTTCGTCCGTGGAACCCAGCAGTGTACAGTGTCTGTGGACTGTCTGCCTTGAGATGTTGCCACCAGCAGAGCCCAGATTCATCAGGATGGCCTTGGTTTTGATCCTTGGATTCTTTTTTACTTCTCTCGCTATCCTCCTGGCCAGTACATGTGTCACTATTTCACAGTGCAAACGTCTTGTATTTTTGAATAATACTTTGCACTGTAGCCACTGGAACTTCAAAACATTTAGATATGGTCTTATAGCCCTTTCCTGACTTGTGAGCAGCCACAATGCGCAGCCGCAGGTCCTCAGTGAGCTCCTTTGTCTTAGCCATGACTGTCCACAAACCAACAGCAGAGAGCTTCTGTTTTTCACCTGTTGAGTTGATTAAAACAGCTGTTCCCAATGAATCAGGGTAATTAGGATGCTTTAGAACAGCTTGGACTATTTGGAATGGAATAGAACTTTGGATTTTCCCATAGATTGTGACAGTTTACAAAGGGTATGAATAATTTTGGACATGCCACTTTTTTGTTCAAATGTAAATAAAAGCTGAGAAATATTTTTTTTTTCCACAATGATGCCTCTTGTACATCATCTTATTATCTTTTGGGAGAAGCGTGTGTCATTTCCGGTCAAAAAAAAAAAAAAAATTGCTGGTTGAATAAAAGTAACTTTAAATCAGAATTTGCCAGGGGTATGAATAATTTCGGGCTTGACTGTAGGTACAAAAAGGTATCACCCATGTGACAGCTTTTGTACTTTGGTGAAGTGTGCACACTACTGTTTTCACTGTATTTGATCAAAGAAATGCATAATGAGGTGAGCATAAGGCCCCCAAAAATATACATATATTTTGAACTTTTGAACTTTGTATATCTTTATATATAATATAACAATACTCTCATATCTTGTTGCACTTGTATTATAGACTCCAAAAATATTGGACGTGCCAAAGCCTTCAGAGCAGTGCCTGTCTCCTTCTCCATCTCCAAAAACAGACTACAGGAATGGTTTTACAATACCTGATACTCCAAAACTAACACCTACTGGGGCCACAGACCCGTATATTTTGTGTAATAAGCAACCGGTGACCCCATCAGCTGAGCTGCCTGATGTTATGAGAAGAAAATCTGCGGAAGAAAAACACATGCAAGAGGAAATTGAAACAGAAGGAGTTTGTCTGCAGAACCTGCTGAAGAAATCACGTGAATTTATCGAAAAAGAGCAAGGTAAACAGGGATCGAAGGTTAACATAATGGTTGATCCAAGCAGGATACTCTCTGAGAGCCCGTCGGTTAAAGAAAACGGCAGTTGTTTGGATGGGACTCCATCTGGTTTATCCTTTTATATTCCTTCCCCAAACCAAACCTCCCCTAGTAACCTAATAAGTCCAGAATCAGGTCTAAATTCTAGTTTAAGTGCCAGACCCCACCGCGGACGTCCTCGTCCCATTTCTGCTGGCAGCATCTTTTTCTCTTTCCCTGAAAACCCCAACCAACCAAGCATTGCAACTCATGCGAGGCCACAAGAAATAAAAACAACTGCGATGCAGGAAAGGAAGCTATTTGGATTGGAAAATATGAGTTTGGGTCAATATGATGATTTCTCCCGGTTGAACGAGACTGTGGGACGATTGGAAACCTCTCCAGTGGACCCTGAGCTCACAAGCCCTCTGTTTCGAAGAAGATGCCACACGTTGGATAGCCATCTGTCCTCACGTCATCAGAGTCCGGTCATAGACAGGAGCCAGGAGAGAATGCCTCGCTTTATGGCAGGGGTCACTGCGAGAACGCCCACACGACTGTCTCCTCCTTCACCGATGAACAAGACTTTCACACGGGACAGTCCTGTAGCAGCGTTTATGGGGTCTGGAATCAGCCCAGACTCTCCTTCTCGTGCCAAACTACCTTTCGAGACAGAGAGAATCGGTATTATTAATGCAGCGTTGAAAGAAAGGAGAACAGGTAAGAACACAACAAATTAGTAACGATTCAAATTAGTTTTTGTTTTAGTCATTTTAAAGTTCTGAAAAGAACTTTTCAATTCTAGTTCTTTACTAAATCATCATCATAATGTCAAGGAACCCCGAATATGACGATCCCCTTGCAAAGGACTGACTGACTTTCTAAAAAATTTTTAGAAAATGATGTGAGTAGCATTTATGAGGTCATTGTACAAAAGCAAAACTAAATTATTAAAATATGTTTGGAAATATGGACTATTCAGTACACACTATTATTCAAAAGTCTGGGGTTGGTAAGATTTTCAAATATTTTTGAAAGAAGTCTGCATTTATTTGATCCAAAGTACAGCAAAAACAGAAAACTTTGAAATATTTTTACTATTTAAAATAACTGTTTTCTTATTTGAATTTATTTTAAAATGTAATTTATTCCTGTGATGCAAAGCTGCATTTTCAGCATCATTACTCCAGTCTTCTGTGTCACAGGATTCTTCAGAAATCATTCTAATATGCTGATTTGCTGTTCAAGAAAATGCATTAATATTTTGTGGAAACTGTGTTTTTAAAGGTTTTAATAAATAGAAAGTTCAAAAGAGCAACATTTATTTGAAAGAGAAACTTTTTGCTACATTATAAATATTTTTACTGTCACATTTGATCAATTTATTATCTGCTTTATGAATAAAAGTAATAATATCTTTCAAACCAAATCTTAAAATGAGCAATAATTCTTTTTTGTTGAGTGCTGCCACAATAAACTTAAGAAAAATAGCTTTAAAATACTTTTTTCCCTACCACGAACCACAAACTATTCCGACACCAGATACAATTTTTGATATTTTTTACTAGTGGGTGCAGGACACTGTAGTTCATTTATGTACGTGAGGATAGCAAAATAAAGTAAACTGTGACATATTATACCTAAAAATTATTCATACAATGGACTACCAGTACAATTCTTGACCAAAAATTATTCAGACACTTTGACCTGACCATGTTTTGTTACATACCTTTGTATCAAAGTTATCTGACATTATCAACTCTCTTGAGTTTTTGACATATTTTGTTACCATTTTCTAATGAATACATTTTGTTTTTACTGTAGCCAAAGGAACTAAATATTGCTACAAATGATTTTTGATAAGAAGAGTTACACAACACTACCTTAAAGAACCATTTATGAATGCTAATTTGAGAATAATGATCAGATTTTTAGCATTCTTTGATGAAGTATCCTCTCAATTGTGTATGTCTTTTTCTAAGATGAGATGCAATGGCAAGTCCACGCTCTAGAAGACATGCAGAGGTCTCTAGAGGATGATTATGCTTTCCGGATGTCGTGTCTGATGGCAGAACAAGAGAGAGAACAACTGCTCCTCAGTCAGGTCAGCGCTGGCATGTCCAGATATGGGCTTTGTTCTAAACCTTTGTGAAGTAAAAATGAACATTATAGTATTTAAACATCTATTACTACATGTTTACTATCTAGCTAGGCAGCTAACTTTTAAGACGGCATCCTAACCTGGTCACTCACATCTGCTTTGCATCAACTAGAATGACACATATAGATAGATATATATTCTGACATTAGTCTGTTTGTCATTCAGGAGTCGGAGGAGCGGGTCAGGAGACTGAGGGGTCAGGGTGGTCTAAGTCCCGTAGTGAGTGAGGACGGGTGTGAAATAAGCATGGCTAGTGAATGTTACCCTATATTGAGCCCCATGTGCCCTTTAAGTCCAGGAGACAGGTCACCAAGACACCCTGTGCCAACCATTGGTATTATTTTAATTATTTTAGCCTGTGATTAATGTCTTCAATTTGCTACCACTATGTGTTTCAATGGACATTTAGTTGATTTATAGATAGAAAATATGTTAAATATGTTAGTATACACTACCAGTCAAAAGATTTTTAATGTCTCTTCTGCTCATCAAGCCTGCATGTTTTTTGAAAGTACAGCAAAAACAGTTACATTTTGAAAGATTTTCACTATTTAAAATAATGGTGTTCTATTTTAATATATTTTAAAAGGTTATTTATTCCTGTGATTTCAAAGCTGAATTTTTAGCATCATTACTCCAGTCTTCAGTGTCACATGATCCTTCAGAAATCATTCTAGTACAATTATTATTAGTATTATGTTGAAAACAGCTGAGTAGAAATGTTTCAGGTTTGTTTGATGAATAGAAAGTTCAGAAGAACAGCATTAATCTGAAATAGAAATCTTTTGTAACATTTTAAAGCATCCTTGCTAAATTAAAGTATTATTTTTTTTCTATAATCCCCCCTCTCCCAAAAATGTGCTGTCAAATCGATTAATTCACGATTAATCACATCCCAAATAATTGATGCAAGTGCTGTCAAATCGATTGTAGTTAATTGCTTCTGAAATAAATAATGTAAGTTCTGGTAAATCGATTTAATACAATTAATCACATCTCAAATAAATTATGTGAATGCTGTCAAATTTATGCAAGTGCTGTCAAACGATTGATTACATTTTAAATGATGTAAGTGCTGTCAAATCAATTAATCACATCTTAAATAAATCTTGTAAGTACTGTCAAATCGATTAATCACAATAAATCACATCCCTAATAAATTATGTAAGTGCTGTCAAATCGATTAATCATGATTAATAAAATCCCAAGTAAATTATGTAAGTGCTGTCAAATTGATTAATCTTGATTAATCGTATCCAAAATAAATTATGTAAGTACTGTCAAATCGATTAATCACAATAAATCACATCCCTAATAAATTATGTAAGTGCTGTCAAATCGATTAATCATGATTAATCAAATCCCAAGTAAATTATGTATATACTGTCATATCTTTTAAGTGTGATTAATCGTATCCAAAATAAATTATGTAAGTGCTGTCAAATTGATTAATCATGATTAATCGCATCCAAAATAAATTATGTAAGTTCTGTCAAATTGATTAATCTTGATTAATCGCATCCAAAATAAATTATGTAAGTGCTGTCAAATTGATTAATCTTGATTAATCATATCCAAAATAAATTATGTAAGTTCTGTCAAATCGATTAATCATGATTAATAAAATCCCAAGTAAATTATGTAAGTGCTGTCAAATTGATTAATCTTGATTAATCGCATCCAAAATAAATTATGTAAGTTCTGTCAAATCGATTAATCATGATTAATAAAATCCCAAGTAAATTATGTAAGTGCTATCAAATTGATTAATCTTGATTAATCGCATCCAAAATAAATTATGTAAGTTCTGTTAAATCGATTAATCATGATTAATAAAATCCCAAGTAAATTATGTATGTGCTGTCATATCTTTTAAGCGTGATTAATCGCATCCAAAATAAATTATGTAAGTACTGTCAAATCGATTAATCACAATAAATCACATCCCTAATAAATTATGTAAGTGCTGTCAAATCGATTAATCATGATTAATAAAATCCCAAGTAAATTATGTAAGTGCTGTCAAATCGATTAATCTTGATTAATAAAATCCCAAGTAAATTATGTATGTGCTGTCAAACTGATTAATCTTGATTAATCGCATCCAAAATAAATTATGTAAGTTCTGTTAAATCGATTAATCATGATTAATAAAATCCCAAATAAATTATGTATGTGCTGTCATATCTTTTAAGCGTGATTAATCGCATCCAAAATAAATTATGTGAGTACTGTCAAATTGATTAATCATGATTAATCGCATCCAAAATAAATTATGTGAGTACTGTCAAATCGATTAATCACAATAAATCACATCCCTAATAAATTATGTAAGTGCTGTCAAATCGATTAATCTTGATTAATCAAATCCCAAGTAAATTATATATGTGCTGTCAAATTGATTAATCTTGATTAATCGTATCCAAAATAAATTATGTAAGTTCTGTTAAATTGATTAATCATGATTAATAAAATCCCAAGTAAATTATGTATGTGCTGTCAAATCTTTTAAGCGTGATTAATCGCATCCAAAATAAATTATGTGAGTACTGTCAAATCGATTAATCACAATAAATCACATCCCTAATAAATTATGTAAGTGCTGTCAAATCGATTAATCTTGATTAATCAAATCCCAAGTAAATTATATATGTGCTGTCAAATTGATTAATCTTGATTAATCGTATCCAAAATAAATTATGTAAGTTCTGTTAAATTGATTAATCATGATTAATAAAATCCCAAGTAAATTATGTATGTGCTGTCAAATCTTTTAAGCGTGATTAATCGCATCCAAAATAAATTATGTGAGTACTGTCAAATCGATTAATCACAATGAATCACATCCCTAATAAATTATGTAAGTGCTGTCAAATCGATTAATCATGATTAATCAAATCCCAAGTAAATTATGTATGTGCTGTCATATCTTTTAAGCGTGATTAATCGTATCCAAAATAAATTATGTGAGTACTGTCAAATTGATTAATCATGATTAATCGCATCCAAAATAAATTATGTAAGTTCTGTCAAATTGATTAATCTTGATTAATCGTATCCAAAATAAATTATGTAAGTGCTGTCAAATTGATTAATCATGATTAATCGCATCCAAAATAAATTAAGTTCTGTCAAATTGATTAATCTTGATTAATCGTATCCAAAATAAATTATGTAAGTTCTGTCAAATTGATTAATCATGATTAATAAAATCCCAAGTAAATTATGTATGTGCTGTCAAATCTTTTAAGCGTGATTAATCGCATCCAAAATAAATTATGTGAGTACTGTCAAATCGATTAATCACAATGAATCACATCCCTAATAAATTATGTAAGTGCTGTCAAATCGATTAATCATGATTAATCAAATCCCAAGTAAATTATGTATGTGCTGTCATATCTTTTAAGCGTGATTAATCGTATCCAAAATAAATTATGTGAGTACTGTCAAATTGATTAATCATGATTAATCGCATCCAAAATAAATTATGTAAGTGCTGTCAAATTGATTAATCATGATTAATCGCATCCAAAATAAATTATGTAAGTTCTGTCAAATTGATTAATCTTGATTAATCGTATCCAAAATAAATTATGTAAGTGCTGTCAAATTGATTAATCATGATTAATCGCATCCAAAATAAATTAAGTTCTGTCAAATTGATTAATCTTGATTAATCGTATCCAAAATAAATTATGTAAGTTCTGTCAAATTGATTAATCATGATTAATAAAATCCCAAGTAAATTATGTATGTGCTGTCAAATTGATTAATCTTGATTAATCGCATCCAAAATAAATTATGTAAGTTCTGTCAAATTGATTAATCTTGATTAATCGTATCCAAAATAAATTATGTAAGTTCTGTCAAATTGATTAATCTTGATTAATCGTATCCAAAATAAATTATGTAAGTTCTGTCAAATTGATTAATCATGATTAATCGCATCCAAAATAAATTATGTAAGTGCTGTCAAATTGATTAATCATGATTAATCGCATCCAAAATAAATTATGTAAGTTCTGTCAAATTGATTAATCTTGATTAATCGTATCCAAAATAAATTATGTAAGTGCTGTCAAATTGATTAATCATGATTAATCGCATCCAAAATAAATTAAGTTCTGTCAAATTGATTAATCTTGATTAATCGTATCCAAAATAAATTATGTAAGTTCTGTCAAATTGATTAATCATGATTAATAAAATCC
Organism: Garra rufa; assembly: GCF_049309525.1. Lineage (NCBI taxonomy): Eukaryota > Metazoa > Chordata > Actinopteri > Cypriniformes > Cyprinidae > Garra > Garra rufa. The sequence continues at coordinate 22,931,087 of NC_133361.1, forward strand.
CAAGTAAATTATGTATGTGCTGTCAAATTGATTAATCTTGATTAATCGCATCCAAAATAAATTATGTAATTAAATTACAAAAAATAAATACATTTATTATTATGTTGAAAACATCTGAGTAGAATTTTTCAGGTTTGTTTGATAAATAGAAAGTTCTGAAGAACAGCATTTATCTGAAATAGAAATCTTTTGTAACTTTATAAATGTCTTTTGATCACTTGATCCAAAAAATAAAAATAAAAATACTGATTCCAAGCTTTTGAATGGTATAGTGTATGTTACAAAAGCTTTTCATTTTAGATAAATGTTGATATCCGGATCTTTCTATTCATCAAAGAATTGTGAAAATAATTTACTCACCTATTTTACATATTGATAATATTGACAGCAAATCAGCATATTAGAATGATTTCAGAAAGATCATGTGACACTGAAGACTGGAGTAATGATGCTTTTTGATCACATGAATAAATCACATTTTAAAATATATTTAAATAAAAAGCAGTTATTTTAAATAGTAGAAATATTTTACAAAATTACCGTTTTTGCTGTATTTTGGATCAAATAAATATTACTGTTCAAAAAACTTTGACTGGTAGTGTATAAATAATGCAACAAGAATAAATGATGATGCAATTGCCATTTTTGGTTCTCTTACTATAATGCCACATGGACTATGATATATATGCATATCTGTCTGTATTTTTTACCTTTTAGGTTTCCCTTCAAGCTGTTTAGATGTGGCACCACCTTCCTTACAGACTCCCATTTATATGAGAGGCCTAAATCACTGCACTGGAAAGAGAAACAGGCTGAGCCAGGTTGATTTTAATGTGCTTTACAACTGTAAATTAGTCTCTGTAAAATAAGCTTCAATAAAATAAAATCAAATTTATTAGGCTCTCAAGTTTATAAACTGGTCCCGATGTCACGCAGGTTGTAACAGCGGAGCAGCAGAGGGCGCTGTGTCACCTCACTGCAATCGTAAAGGGCTTCCTGATCAGGCGACTGCTGAAAACAGAGAAAGTCAAACACCTGCGTCAAACCATACAAGTGAGAACGCAATATAGAGTTCACATACATGCTAAGTAAAGTCTAACATGTTTGATCATGCTTATACATGTGTATCTCCTCAGGACACGCAAGAGTTTATTGGTTCATTCAGCACTGACGCTCCTCAGAGAAACGGCTCCTTGTCAGAGCAAGATCTCTCTTTGCAAGAACGCGTCAGAGCTCAGGTCCCTAATGGTTTGGTACTTAAAGAACAGTGTGTGCAGCATCAGAACTGGAGCTAAAACCTTATGTTTTGTGTATATTTCTTTTCCAGTTACGTGCAGCCTTGTTTGACATTCATGATATCTTCTTCACAATGACACTAGAGGAGCGTTTGTCTCTCCTGCAACAAGACAGAGAGCTGCGCACCGAAAGAAAACTCAGAGAGATGGTAACTATCAGGATCTAGATCTGGGTTTTGGTTTCATGGTCAGCTTTGATCCTCGGCCATTTTTGAAGTGTTTGTTTCCTCCCTATTTTGGAAAAGTACAAAGTCATTTCCATATGAATGTACAGCTGTGCAAGTCAGTGTTCTTTTCCAACACAAGAACAATTTTATTTGGCATGCAGGAAAAAGCAAAAAGCCCCAAGGACAAGGTGATTTTGTCTGCTGCTACCCAGAAATCTCTTGATAGGAAGAAAAGGTAAGTGAACACAATTAAAAATATTTAGAGTTTTATTAGTCATGTTTTATGCTTTTTTTTGTATTGTAATAACTTTTTTGACATGTATCTAGGGTCGAAAAAAAATAATACACAAATTGTTTAATCATGATTAGTAGCATCCATAATAAGTTATGCAAGTGCTGTCAAATCGATTAATCGGTTCCGAAATAAATGTAAGTGCTGTCAGATTGATTAATCATGATTAATCGCATCCCAAATAAATTATGCAAGTGCTGTCAAATGAATTAATCGCTTACCAAATAAATGATGTAATGCTGTTAAATCGATTAACCACGATTAATCACATCTGAAATAAATTGTTTTAGAATAGATTTATCTCGATTAATCACATCCCCAAATAAATTATGTAAGTGCTGTCAAATCGATTAATTGCCATTAGTTGTAAGTGCTGTCAATCAATTAATCACAACCCTAATAAATTATGTAAGTGCTGTTAAACCGATTAATCACAATTTGTTGCATGCCCCATAAGTTATTCAAGTGCTGTCAAATCGATTAATCACGATTAATCACATCCCTAATAAGTTATGGAAGTGCTGTCAAATCGATTAATCACAATTTTTTGCATGCCCCATAAATTATTCAAGTGCTGTCAACTTGATTAATCACGATTAATCATGATTAATCACATCCCTAATAAATTATGCTAGTGCTGTTGAAATTGATTAATCACAATTAATTTTAATCCAATATAAATGGTGTAAGTGCTGTCAATTCGATTAAATCACCATTAATTGCATTCCAAATAAATAATGCAAGTGCTGTCAAATCGATTAATCGCATCCAAAATAAATTATATAAGTGCTGTCAAATCGATTAATCACGATTAATTGCATCCCCAAATAAATTATGCAAGTGCTGTCAAATCAATTAATAACATCCAAAATAAATGATGTAAAAGCTGCCAAATCGATTAATTATGAATAATCGCTTCCAAAATATATTATTTAAAAGCTGTCAAATCGATTAATTGTGAATAATCGCTTCCAAAATAAATTGTAATGCTGTCAAATCGATTAACCACGATTATTCACATCCGAAATAAATTGTTTTCAAATTGATCCATCTCGATTAATCACATCCCCAAATAAACTATGTAAGTGCTGTCAAAGCAATTAATCGTGATTATTCACATTTAAAATAAAATAAGTAGGTGATGTCAAATAGATTAATTGCGATGCTAAATAAATGTTGTAAGTGCTGTCAAATCAATTAATCACGATAAGTAGCATCCATAATAAGTTATGCAAGTGCTATCAAAATCGATTAATCACGATTAATTGTATCCAATATATAAATGGCGTAAGTGCTGTCAAATCAATTAATTACAAGTGTGTGTGTTTTTGTTTTTCTTTAAAAAAAAAAAAATATATATATATATATATATATATATGTACAGTGCCCTCCACTAATATTGGCACCCTTGGTAAATATGAGCAAAGGTGGATGTGAAAATAAATCTGCATAATTTATCCTTTTGATCTTTCATTAAAAAAAATCACAAAATTCTAACCTGTCATTAAAGTAAAACAATCAAACCTATGGGTGAAATCTAATTATGAAATAAATGTTTTCTCTTGTTTACGTTGGCCACTATTATTGGCACCCAATTATTGCAACGTCCTTTTCCCAAGATAACAGTTCTGAGTTTTCTCCAACAATGTCTAATGAGTTTGGAGAATACCTGACAAGAGATCAGAGACCATTCCTTCAAACAGAATCTCTCTCTCTTCCCAACTTCATGTTGGTGGTGCTTCTCTTGTTTCTATACAGGGTTCAGGTCAGGGAACTGGGATGGCCACGGTGCTCAGTGACACAATTTTGTGTTGATTTTGATGTTTGTTTTGGATCATCGTCCTGCAAGAAGATGCAACCATGACCCATTATAAGATTTCTAACAGAGGTCAGGTTTTGATTTTTTATCTGCTGGTATTTGATAGAATCCATGAAGCCATGTATCTAAACAAGATGTCCAGGACCTCTGGCAGAAAAATAGGTCCACAAAATTAAAGACCCAGCAGTATTTTTAACCGTGGGCATGGGGTACTTTTTTATCCCTGTCTGCACCAAAACCATCAGAGGATTAGCTGCCAAAAAGCTCATTTTTAGTTTCATCTGACCATAGAAGCCAGTGCTGTTTGAAGTTCCAATCATGTCTGACAAGTGAATATGCTGGAGTTTGTTTTTGGGTGAGCCAGGAGGATTTTTTTTTAAACCCTCTGGGAACAACATGTGGTGATGTAGGGGCTGTTTGATCATTTTATTTTAGGCTTTCTGACCCCAAGACTCAACAATTCTCTGCAATTCTCCAACTGTGATCCTTGGAGAGTCATGGCCACTCAAACTCTCCTCCTTATCGTGCATTAGGATGATATAGACACACATCCTCTTCTAGGCAGATTTGTAACATCTTTAGTTGACTGGAACTTCTTAATTATTGCCCTGATGGTGGGAATGGGCATTTTCAATGCTTTAGCTCTTTTCGTAAAGCCACTTTCTATTTTGTGAAGCTCAACAAACTTGTTCTGCACATCAGAACTACATTCTTTGGTTTTACTTCTTGTGATGGATGATTAAGTGTTCTTTTGTGTTCCTCATATTTATAATCCTGTGGAACAGAAAGTCATAACTGGACAATTTTATACTCCTAGCCACCCTGGTGTGCTAAAAAAATTTTTGTAATATTAACGGGAATATACTTTAGAGATATTTTACTTAGACAAATTTTTAGGGGTGCCAATAATTGTGGCCAACATGAACTAGAGAAAAACATTTATTTCATAATGAGATATCTCCCCCATTTTCCATCGTTTTACTTCAATGAAAGGTTAGAATTTTGTGAATTTTTCAAATGAAAGATCTAAAGGATAAACAATGCAGATTTATTTTCACAGTCACCTTTGCTCATTTTTACTAAGGGTGCCAATATTAGTGGAGGGCACTGTATATAAAATATAAATAATATATAATATACTTTTTATTAATACTACACTAAATTGCTATTGATTTATAAGCTTAGTAATCCACTCCAAAATGTTTCTCATCAGGGTTGGTGAATCTCCAGGTCAGACCAGAAAAGCTCAGAAAAACAAGAGTCCTCCTACAAAAAGGTGAACACAAAAACACTCCAAGACATGCAAGAAATCACTTCACAGAAGCAAAGCAGCCTCTTTACACATTCAATACTCCCTTTGCATCATATTACCAACAGTATTCCTTGTGTCTGTGTTGTGTTGAAGGATCCTGCAGCCCAGTCAGGGCCAGAACGCTCCCGTTTCAGGCCAGCAGCTCCTACGCCGTGGGTCAGTTCTTCACATTTTCCTGTCTTTGATCACGCAATCTCCTGCTCCTGCCATTTCCATTTTCTTTTACGCCGCTGTTGATGGAATTTGAAATTCAATTCAGGCTGTGGTGGACGCTTACAATACTGGAAATGCCACGAAGCCTGCCAGGAGAGTCACCTGACATTTAAAATTGGCTGCGTTTATTTGTAAATGCATTTGGCAGGATCTCGTGTAGTCATTTAGTCAACTGAAGTGTGATCAAAATATCACTGTATTATGTTGCAAATAATCACCGTGTTGAAAAGAAACCTGGTATGGAATGCATTATGCATTTGCAGAACCTCAAACACGTTTTGAACTAAGTTTACATTGAATTATTTGAATTTTTAGTTTTACATGATAAATCAACTTTAAATGCAATGTCTTAATGGAAAACATAATACAATTGTTTTATGTCTTTCAGGAGTTACAAGAAAACTCCAGAAGAGAGAGTTCAGCATTCTGAGAGGTTGAAGAAACAGCATTCACTGGGTTGACCTCATATACAGTTATCAACTGTATAGGAAAAATAATATTGTGCTAATCATACTTCTAAAAATACTCCCCTGCTAGCCATCTCATCAAATTATGACTATTAAATGTCATTGATATCTAGTTCTTCCCATTATTCTATTACAGACCGCATACAATTAAGGTCAAAAGTTTGCACCCCCTTTCAGAATCTGCAAAATGTGAATTATTATTTTTTTTTTTTTCAAAATAAGAGGGATCATACAAAATGCATGTTATTGTTTATTTAGAAAAAATTTACACATCTCCATTTTGTTCAAAAGTTTTCACCCCCGGCTCTTAATGCATAGTTTTTCCTTCTGGATCATAAGTGAGCATTTAAACCTTCTGTAATAGTTGCATATGAGTCCCTCAGTTGTCCTCAGTGTGAAAAGATGGATCTCAAAATCATAGTCATTGTTGGAAAGGGTTCAAATACACAAAAATGCTGAAAAAACTGACTTTTCTGAAGAACAGTGGTCAGTTTAACTGCTCGGGACAAACAAGGGACTCATGAACAACTATCGCTAGACAAAAAAACAAACGCACACAGCTGTGGATCATTCAGTTAACAACACAATATAGAATCAAGTGTATGTAAACTTTTGAACAGGGTCATTTTTATAAATTCAACTATTATTTTCTATGTACAGTTGCAATCGAAATTATTCAACCCCCTTGACATGCAAGACATTTTGTTCCAGATAATTTGTTTTTCTAAAAACAAATCTACAAAGACATTAGTACACTATTAGATAAAGTATTTTAATACACATTTGAGTAATTCTGAGAACATAAATTGATAAATAATGGGAAAAAAAAATCAAATTGGCTCTAAACGTTCATGTTCAAAATTATTGATCATGTTAAAATTTGGTGCAGAATCTTTTATTATTTAAAACCACCAATAAACGCTGTTTGAAAGTGTTTAGAAGCGTTGATCACCTCTCTACTGCAATCTTGGACCATTCCTCGGCTAAAAAAGCTTTTAGATCACGGATAATCTTTGGTTTTCACTTTGCCACTGCTTTCTTCAAATTCTACCAAATATTTCAATGAGAATTAAATCTGGAGACTGAACAGGCCACTCAAGAACATTCTGTGACTGATCCCTGAACCAAGCAGAAGTAAATTTTGGATGTTTACTTTGGGATGATTGTCCTGCAGGAAAGTCCATCGATCAACATCTTCGGTCTTTGCACCAAAGGCATCACAATTCTTGGCAAAATGCTCTGATACTTCAATGAATCCATGGTTTCCTTCATACGGTCATGTTTTCCGCTTCATGCTACAGTAAAACAACCCCATAATTGGATCAGCCCACCATGGAGATAGTGTTCTTCTGCTCATTAGTTTTCCTTTTTTTGCACCAGACATATGGCTGATCTATACGTCCAAAAAGTTCTAGTTTGGTCACATCGCTCAATAAAACATTCTTTCAGAACTCCACAGGTCTATCCAAATAAGTTTTAGCATATTCAAGCTGACCTTTTTGTTCTTCTTGATCAAGAATGGTATTCACCAAGATGCCCCAACATGAAAGCCATGCTTGTCTTATGTTCATCTTCTACTCTGGAATGAAATGTTTTTCCTCCTTTCATCGGGTCATCTCGCAAGTCTTTGGCTGTACATTGCAGGTTTTTCTCAGTTGCTCTGATCAAACATTTTATGAAATTGTGCATTTTCGGCTCAACACCCTCAAAGGTTTTCTGGTACAACACTTTAAACTAAGGAATAAGGCTTTTAATGTCTTAGAAATCTTCACGTAGCCTTAGACTTTCTAATACAATAAAACTAATTCTTCTCTATAGCTTTTGTGAAAGCTCTGTTGACTTTACCATATTTGCTACTCCACTTCAGCACATGCATGGGATAAATGTATAATTGTGTAACATCTCAAGCTGATTCAGTGTTTTTAATAGTTTCTAAAGGCTTAATTGTGTTTTAGGACAATTTTGTTCCCTACCACAAAAATAAATGACTTAAAACGGCAATGTTGAATAGGGGTTGAATAATTATGACAGCTGTGTTATTAAAAAAAATCCTATAACTCAAACACATCACATTATATATTGACACTGTCACTTTTAATATGCCAGTACACTGTTGTAGATGCAATTTTTATAAAGTCCTGAAACTTCAGACAAGCTTTTATTTGTAAAGTACTGCAGTCCCTGGGGGGTTGAATAATTTTGATTGCAACTGTAAATGTCTCTTATGTGAAATATTTTCTTCAGGTCGGTACTTAATAAACAATAACATGCATTTTGTATCATCCTATTTTTATTTTTGGTACAATAATTAACATTGTGCAAATTCTAAAGACAGATGTAAACTTTTGACCTCAACTGTATGAGAATATAGATTTAGTCCAGGTATTTATTTAGGTTAAGTAACAAATTATAATCCACATAAATTACCCTTATAGAATTTATTACGTTTTCATCATGTTTTCAGAAAAATAGAAGCCTGTATTGACAAAGAGCAAAGTTAATGCTGCTTTAATGCTATCAATTCATATTAGGGGTCAACCGTTATGTGTTTTTCAGGGCCGATGGCGATACCGATTATTACAGATCAAGTGGACCGATAACCGATATATATATATATATATATATATATATATATATATATATATATATATATATATCTGGTGTAAATTAAATTGAAATTAAATTTAATGTCAAAATTAAGAATAACAAGGGCTCTGACAAAAAACTTTGTTTGAATGCTTTTAAAAGATTTTATCAGCAAATCGGTTTTGAAAATGACCGATACCGATAACCACAAAATGCTTAATATTGCCGCCGATAATCGGTCGACCCCTAATTCATACCAAAATGTCAGTAATACTGACAGAATTTCAACTGAATTTGTGCTTTTAATGCTAATACTTCACTTTATTACTTATAATCCTACCAGTTGTTTATGAATGTATTTGCTCTTGCCTTGTATACTTAAGAAGCACTTGACACATTCGCGGTAACAAATGTTGAAAAAGAACAATGAATGCTTAATAAACAAGTTTATTTAATAAAAGTTGTGAATTCAGTGAATAAAGATACTAGTTTCAAATAGAAAGGCACATTTTAACCAATTACTTTCAAACTTAGTGAGGACTTCTCATGAGATCTTCTTTGTCATTCAGTACAAAACACACAGTATTAACAAAATAACAGAGCAAAGATTTTTGGGTTGCCTTTGAGTTGATGTTTAAGAAGTAATATTATTTTAATTATATATTATTTGATATAATAAAACTTCACTGATGAACTGAGGTGAACAAAAAACACTTCAGTCTCAGTGAGATGATCCATTCACAGATTTTGTGCATTTGTCTGTTCACATCTGCATAAAACACAGTCAAGCAACCGTTTTAAGTCCAAGAACACTCTCAGCAGTCTCTGTTTGTGTATTTCTGAGAGGATGAGTGGGTCATAATGAGTGAATGTGCTGGAGGAGTTTCTCACAGTATTCAGGGCTGCGCTGTTTCTCTCTCACTGCCTCCGTTTGCTGCTGTAAGAGACCTCGATCCACCGCACTGGCCACTTTAAGAACCTCTGTGACAGAAAAAAAGACAAGGAGATGTTTACATTTGGTTATTATATCAAACTTCCCTCAGTCGGCATAACAAAAATATCACGGAGCCATGGTTCAATGCAGTTTAACTTCATTCGCATCCAATTAAAAAGTTCAAAAAACAGTTGCTTTAAATTGATTCAAAGTGATAAATGCTGTTCTTCTGACTTTTCTATACATCAAAGAAACTTGAAAAAGTAAATCAGAATATTAAAATGATTTCCGAAGGATCATGTTACTGCAGTAATGATGCTAAAAATTTAGCTTTGAAATCACAGGAATAAATTACATTTTAAAATATATTCAAATAGAAAGCAGTTATTTTAAATAGTAAAAATATTTCAAAATTGTACTGTTTTCGTTGTACTTTGGATCAAATAAATGCAGGCTTGGCGAGCAGAAAAGACTTTAAAAAACATTAAAAATATTACTGTATATATATAACCTTTCAAAGTCAGCTCACCATTTAGGAACAAAGAGAAGCCCATAAAGCTGATTTGTGTTCTTTCAGCCGCCGTGTCTTTGTTGTGCGTATTTGGTTTTACCCTGATTTGTTTGGTCGGGGGATTTACTTTTATCCGGCACTTTATACGTTTGTAAGCGCACCAGAAAACAAGGTTTCCTTTGTGTAAAGATATGAGTGAATTTCCTCAGTAACTCAAGCGCAGTGTGAGAGTGCTGTTATTATAAGCTTAACCAAAGGAATGAGGGATTACGGGATACGGCAAGTGCGGTGTTATACTGGACATTAATCACATCTGAGGTGTCTTTGAAATACAAGACGTGTTTAAGAGCAGATTGAAAAATAAAGAAAGACAAGATGAGATTAAAAAGAAGAAAACAAGATCAGACACAATGCATCCAAAATCAATGGGTCTGGCTTCTGGTCTCATCTGCATCCAGCTATTTTTAGCTGTACAAAACAGCTTGTCGTACTGCTTGATATTGCAAATTGGTGTGTCATATCATATTTTAATGTATTATCTTAATTATGAACATACTGGTTTGTAGTGCAAACCGTTTTACTGTTTACTACACTTCGTTATTCTTCTCGTAACTTGTTATTGACCTATAGCGGCTAATGAAGTCTCACCCATAGGCTTATTTCCACATTGAAAAAAAGGTGGATAAAAACTACAACCAAGCAGTCATTCAGTCAGCTATTTGACTGATTCATTCAGAAACAAAGCAAAATATAGCTGCAAGCAGCAGTTACAGGGCCAAGCACACCAAAGGGAATATTAGGAGCTAAGGTGACACTGAACACCAGACCAACTGCAACAATGAGGAAAGGAAGCCATTTTAAGATGATTTTAGTCAAAATGACAGAAAAATAAATGTAGAACTTCTAGTAATATGATTTAACGGCTTATCACGTTTGACTAACAGGTGGCGCTGTTATCAAATCAATGTGGTGTGTTCAGCGTGAGGTGACAAAGGCACACACAAAGTTGGGTGTCTTTATGTCAAAGCTTTGGAGAGATAAAGCCTCAGAGTCATTTTGGCATCAATCCTAAAATTTGAAGCACTGTACGAAAACGGTTTCATCTATAATGCAATCTACAGTTATTAGCATTTTTGGAAATTTCATAATTAATGGTTAATGAATAATTTATTACTCTTGACCAATAGGTGGCGCTGTTACCAAATTGATGTGGTGTAATCAGTGTGAGGTGATATTGCCACAAACAAAATTTGGTGCAAATATCTCAAAGCTTTGCAGAGACTTCAAATTCATTGATGTGTTAAATAAAAACGGTTTTGTCTATCAACACGAAATCCATGAGTTTTTGTCAGCATGGTCTGAAGATGATCCGAGTCAAATTTGGTGAAAATCGGACCAACGGTCTAGGAGGAGTTCAAAAAAGTAGGTTTTCTACAACAATCAAAATGGTGGACAGGAAGTTTGGCCAATTTTGAAATAATTGGTATCAATGTTCTCGGCATGACCCAAGGAATATTTTGAGATCACTTTCTTTACAATAAGCCATGTTCATCAGAAGTTAATAGCATTTTTCAAAATTTCCTTTTGCGTTTGTAAAATATAGCATTTTATGACTTTTGGCCAAACCATTGAGAAGTTATAATCAAAAATAGCTATTTTTCTTATCCCTTGACCACTAGGTGGCACTGTGCCGAAACACTGCAGGTATACTCAGGTCATGCTTGTTATAACACACACCAAGTTTGGTCTCAATACGCCAAACCGTTGCGGAGATATAGCCTCACATCCATTTTTGTGCACTTTTTTTATTTTTACAGTATTAATAAAAACTAAAAAAAGATATTAGCTTAATATTTCACCTATCTGACCAGAAATGATAAGAACAAACATGAATGTTGTCAAGATTCTTGCTCTGGAAATCCTGGTTCAGTTTGGCCAACCACAAACCTTTTGTTCCTCAGACAGTTTTTTGCACTATTCTCCTTGATTTGTTGTAACTTTTGTCAGTACTTTGTCAGTACTCCAAATGTTTTTCCCAGTCTTACCGATTAGTACAGCCCAAAACATGACAATAATTGACCATTTAGCAGCAATACCCATAAAGGGGCTTTTTTGCCCTCATATCTTGAGTTTTAGAGGCATAATAATAAAAAAACATTACAGTGCCTTGCAAAAGTATTCACACCCCTTCTTTTTTTCACATTTTATGTTGCTGCTCCATTGTATTCCAAGTATTCATACCCTTATCTGGGACACTTGAAATTTATCTCAGGAGCATTCATATTGCTTGTAGATGTTACTACACTTTGAGTGAAGTTAATATGTGGCAAATTCAATTGAATGGATATGATTTGGAAAGGCACACGTCTTAATAAAAGGTTCTAACAGCTGAAAATGCACATCAGAGGAAAAACCAAGCCCTGAGGTGAAAAAACTGCCTGTAGAGCTCAGAAACAGGATTGCATCAAGCCACAGTCCTGAGGGAGAGTTCAGAAAAAAATCAAGAGCTGGCCTCCTGGCCAAACTGAGAAATTGATGGAGAAGGGCCTTGGTTAGGGTGGTGTCCAAATCCTGATGGTCACTCTAGTTGAGCTCCATGATCATATGTGGAGACAGGAGAAGCCTACAGAAGGACAAACATCACCGTGACACTCTACCGATCTGGGCTTTATGGTGATGTGGCAAGACTCAATCCTCTCCTCAGTGAACACACATGAAAACACACTTGGAATTAGCAAAAAAGCACCTGAAGGACCCTCAGACTGTGAGAAACAAGATTTTCTGGTTTGATGAAGCTCAATTCCAAGCATCATGTTTTAAGGAAGCCAGGCACTGCTCATCATCTGCACAGTAGCATCTCAAAAGTAAAGTGTGCTGGTAGCAGCCTCATCCTGTGGGGCTGTTTTTCAGAGTAGAAGAAAAGCTCAACACAGCAAAATAAAGAGATGGCCTTAATGAAAACCCAGTCCAGAGCATTCAGAACCTCAGACTGGGCAGAAGGTTCACCTTCCAGCAGGACAATGACCCTAAGGACACAGCAAGAGTGGCTTATAGACAACTCTGTGAATGTCCTTGAGTGGCCCAGCCAGAGCCTGGGCATGAACCCAATCAAACATTTCTGGAGAAACCCGAAAATGTGTGTCTGTCCCCATCCAACCTGACAGGGCTTGAGAGGTGAAGAGGTGAGGAGAAGAATGGCAGATAATTGCCAAATATTGATGTGCAATCTTGTTGCATCATACCCAAAAAGACTTGAGGCTGTTGTAAAGGTGCTTGAAGGGTATTGTACTTATTTCAGTTTTTTAAATTTTTAATATATATACGAAGTTGTGACAATTCAGTTTTCTTTGTCATAATGGCGTATGGAGTGTAGATTGACGAGGGAAAAAAATAAATAAATAAATAATAGAAGGGGTATGAATACTTTTGCAAGGCACTGTAAATCAACAGTCCTAATACAAATGCACTGACTTGGATTCCAGTTACCCTGTCAGGGCTTTTTTGCGATATCAACCGGATGATTGTACATTAGGGCCTACTTACTGTATGTACTTTTTTCAACGTCCTTTGGGGGTCTGAAAGCGTAATTAGGGGGTATGAAGTGTTTCTGAACAGTACTCCGTGTGCGTGTGCAATAGGACACATCGACACAGGATTATGGGAAGGTGTTGACAGCCCATGACCCTGCTGGAGGCAGGCCAGTAGCAGAGGAGCGTGTGATGGATAGAGTGTAAAAATGCAGGATTAATGAGGCTCTTTGAAGTGAAGAACGGGGAGGATCAGAGAAGTGGACCGTAGACCATTAACACAGACCTGAATCACTTCCTTATGCAGCAGGAAGAGATTTATCTTACATCACAACACCGTCGACACGAATAGAACTGTCATCAGTCACAATTCAAGTCAAAACATCAGATGATTACAGCAGAAATGAAAAATCGCTGCCAAAAAAGCCCTTACCGAGCACTGATTCCTGGATTTTGGTGTCGGGGTCGTCCATGTAGAGCAGCAGCTGCTGGAACAGGAACTCCAGGTGTGGGCGGCATGACTGAGTGTCATAGCTCTTCCCCAGAGATGAAAACCACGTGCTTAGAGACTTCAGCGCTTCCACACGGACGTCTTCACTGCTGTCATCCACACGCTTCAACAGCTCTGAAACACACACAGACACGCTCATCAAAACATCTACAACCTCACACACACTGCTGAAATACAACACGATGAATTATGAAAGTGGAAAGGAAAGGAAAGGAAAGCAGGGCGGTAATAACATTTATTATACACACAGAAATGATTTGTTTAATCAGGAATCTGGGATTGATTTTTGGTATTCAGAGAAAGAGACAAAAATTGTATTACATTTTTATGGGCACTGTTTATTACATGTCTAGTAATAACAACAAAATAAAATTAATAAAATTAATAATATAAAATTTAAATGACTTTTTATGTGTATCAATAAATGTCTAGGTATTAAAATAAAAAAACAACACAAATTTCTATATTAATAAATGTCTAGGTAATTAATAAAATAAAATAAAATTTAACTGACTTTTTATGGGCACTGTGCACTATTGTATATTTATAAATGCCTAGGTAATTATTAAAATAAAATAAAAAATAAAACAGACTTTTTATGAGCACTGTGTACTATTGTATATTAATAAATGCCTTGGTAATTATTAAAAACAAATAAATAAAGAAATAAAATAAACCCAACATTTTATGAGCACTGTGCACTGTTGTATATTAATAAATGTCTAGGTAATTAATAAAATAAAATAAAATAAAATTTAACTGACTTTTTAAGGGCACTGCACACTGTTGTATATTAATAAATGTCTAGGTAATTAATAAAAAAATAAATAAATACATAAATAAATTAAATAAAAATGACTTTTTATAAGCACTGTTGTATATGAATAAATTCTAGGTAATTAATAAAATAAAATAAAATTTAACTGACTTTTTAAGGGCACTGCACACTGTTGTATATTAATAAATGTCTAGGTAATTAATCAAAAATAAATAAAAACATAAATAAATAAATAAAATAAAACCGACTTTTTCTGAGCACTGTTGTATATTAATAAATGTCTAGGTTATTAATCAAAAATAAATAAAAACATAAATAAATAAATAAAACCGACTTTTTCTGAGCACTGTTGTATATTAATAAATGTCTAGGCAATTAATAAAATAAAATAAATAAAATAAAACCGACTTTTTCTGAGCACTGTTGTATATTAATAAATGTCTAGGTAATTAAATAAAATAAAATAATAAAATAGGAAGAAAATAGAATAAAATAAAATAGAACCAAAATAAGTTTTTGTTTGCGTAATATGTATTTATCAACAGAAAAATATTGAAAAATAACAAGGAAAAAAAGAAAATTAATTAAAAATACTGATGTTTTAAGTGCTCCGTGCACATTTATTATATTAATAGATATGGATAATTTGTGACAAATAGATATACTGCTTTATTTAACAAGGGTATTCACATAACAGAGAATTACATAATTAAATAACATCACATGAACAACATTAAATATATACACTAAATTATATTTAAAAACTTTAGTAATATCACAGTCCTAGCCTTTTTAATGCCCACTGAATATTCAGTTTCACTTCTATGTATGTCTTTAGAGCAGAGGTCCTACTTAATTTGATGCGATGAAAATAGGACTGTGAGCAATAGAACTACAATTCATTCAACATGTGCCCTTTTGACATGTTAATGTTCACATCCCATGTTTTGTCTATTGGACGGTTCAATGTGGACTGAATGATCTGCAGCAAAGTTATTTAACACACTGCCACACTTTCATCATCATTCCCAACCTCATTTTCAGTCACATTAAATATGCTGCTCTTCTCTTTTACAAAGTGTATAATGAGTTAAGTATACCTGGATAGATCTTGTTGAGTGAGTCAGTGTTGAGCCGTTGTGTTGTGAGTTTCAACAACGAGTGAAGAGATCTGCAAGCCAAAAGACGAGCCAGTTTAGAGTCTTCCTCCAGCGCAGAGATCAGCTGAGTACTGAGAGTCTCCTCCACCGACAGAACCTGAAACAACCCAGATATTACGCTTATGATAAATTATGTTTAAAAACTGTTTAATAATATTACAATTCTGGCTTTTTTATATCCTCTGAATATTTAGTTTCAGTCACAAATGTGTCAAAATACAAAACTTAAATGCAAAATGCTGTGTATTATTTATGCAGTATGTGTATTACTTGCTCCACTGAGAAAGCCTCCCCATGCAGGACAGCTAACAGACAGCTAAGAGCAGCAGTCCTGACAGCCGCGGCGGATCGACCCGAACGCCACACCAGATTAGGCAGCAACAAATCCTGCAGGACCATCTCCATGTATTCACAAAACCTCCTACAGAGAGAAAACCACAACAAATGTGACCCTGGACCACAAAACCAGTCATAAGGTTAAATTTTACAAAACTGAGATATATACATCATATGAAAGCTCAATAAATAAGCTTTCTATTGATATATGGTTTGTTAGGATAGGACAATATTTGGCCGAGATACATCTATTTGAAAATCTGGAATCTGAGGGTGCAAAAAAATCAAAATACTGAGAAAATCACCTTTAAAGTTGTCCAAATTAAGTTCTTAATGCATATTACTAATCAAAAATTACATTTTTATATATTTATAGTAGGAATTTTACAAAAAATCTTCATGGAACATGATCTTTACTTAATTTCCTAATGATTTTTGGCATAAAAGAAAAATCAATAATTTTGACCCATACAATGTATTTTGGCTATTGCTACAAATATACCCCAGCGACTTAAGACTGGTTTTGTGGTCCAGGGTCACAAATATGACGGATGAATGTCACGTGACCTGACCTGTTTTAAATCAGTTGAGATAATGACTTTTTTTGCAGTAAATGTGCTTAAAGAAATTCCCTTTGATGTCTTTCAGCGATGATAAAGTGTAAAACTGATTTATAAATCAGGCAAATAATAATTATCTCAATTTATGAACAATAGACATCTATGATATGTCTTGATTTTAGATGGCTAGGCAAATCTTTGCATGTGTGTGGTGTCTTTCCTTTCACTTTTCTCTTATTTCACTTTGCAAATCAAAGAGCCACATGAAACGGAGGAATCTGAGGTGAGCAGTATCACACGCCACATGAAAAGAGGGGATTTTGCTACATATCTGAACGGGACTATCCTGAGATGTTAGTATATTGGAGTAATTATGAAGGTTTGTCTTTGAAATGCATACTATTTAGATCCATATCAGGCATCATGAAAGATCTCTGTTCTCAAAATGCATAAATCATTGCAATAATGCATGTTTATACACAGATTTAAGCAGTGGTTGGATATTGTACATATAAAATATCAAGTGCTCAACTGTTAAAAGCTCAGACTGTGTAGTACGCTATCAGCTATGACAGCAAGCTCGGTACATGAATATTTCATCGAGCATCAGCATATTGTGTAATGATGGAAACACAATAACAAAAAGCACAATAACTAGGTTAAGTTTAGGATCTGTGTTTGATGAACTGACCCCTGTGAGTCCAGAGTGTTGCTGGCGTCCAGCAGTAGTTTGGACAGCATGGTGAAGATGTGAAGTCTCATCTCAGGGTCTTGACTGGGTTCAAGGCAACTCTTCAACAGAGGCAAGAGGGCTGGAAGAAACTCTCCCACCACTGGACCTAAAGGAAAACACACAAAACTTTTTTACTATTTACTATTGTTTACTCTGCACTAGGGGTGTGAGATATTGACAAAAAAATTATATCTCAAAATTTTCTGGGATTTCACTGAAATGATAATTAGACAATATTTTGCCGAGTGTGTTATTGTGCTGGACTACCGTGGACAGCTGACTCCTGATTTTCTTTTCAAATTCTTCATATTCTGTGTGCTCAGTTCACAGCAGTTATAGAAATGTATTTTTTCCCCTAAGTTTTATTTAACCTATATAAAGACATTTTTTCTAAAATCACCTGAATCAAATTCTTACATTTGGGCTGTTAGCAAGCAGAATAAATAAGTATCAACAAATTTTTTGCAATGCAGAGGAAACACAGCAGCTGCATCTTAAGTGGCATTTAGATGTTTTTGCACTGTTTATTGCAGCTCTGAAATACATGAAATGCTTTAACCTGCAGTTACAAATACATAAATAACGACATTTGAAATTATTTAAAAATTAACCGTCAGTAGGTGGCAGCAAGAACTGAATCATTTAAAGGTGCCATAGAATGCATTGAGAAAATATTTTAAATTGTTCTCTGATATCTACATAGAAGGTATTTGGCATAGGAAAGGGCAAAAAATGGTTTTACAGGTCCATTTACAACCCTAGACTTTGCCCCTGGAATGAAATGCTCTGTTATTTGGAAGCTTCATGAATATTAATGAGCTCCGCTCTGATTGGCTGTTTCACAGAGCTCAATAGCTCGCACATGGAGAAAAATAAATATATATTTAATTAGGAGCTCTGGGCCGCTTTTAATATGCGGTTTGTTGAATCTGCCGCTTTGAATCGCCGACATTTTAGTCTCATTGCAGTGATCCATGTGCTCTGTGTAACGTTAAAATGCAGAGGGAGTGCTTCTTAGCCTACCACACAAGTTGAGCAGCTCCTCAGTGATTCTCCAGATCTGTAAATCATTCGCCATCATCAGGCAGTTATTTCTCCATCATTCACCATCATCAGCGCAGTCATCTCTCTGTTTATGTGGTAAGTGAAATCCTATGTATAGCAATGTAACAGGCCAGTGCTAGCATTAAGCTAACCGTGTCCCTTCAGTGGCTTCCCTTGTTTTACTGATGTACTAACGTGAGTGATGATTGGGCGATGCAAATGTTGGAGGCGTAATTATTAACGATCACCGGGATGTTTCGTAACAGTCGGTGTTATGTTGGAATTGACCTATTTTTCAGTGGTCTTTTGCAAATACTAGATTTATATAAGAAGGAGGAAATGAAGGTGTTTGAGACTCATGGTATGTCATGTCCATGTACTGAACTGTTATTATTTAACTATGCCAAGGTAAATTCAGTTTTCCATTCTATGGCACCTTTAAACGGTTGATTCATTCAGGAGCGAAACACCTGCAGTGCAGTGTTTGGAATGATTTTTGTTGGCCTGAAATACAGCAAAAACGGGAAATATCAGGAAAGTCTCTTAATATTAACATTGTTTTGAACTGTTGTATAAAATCCATACCACATTTGTAATCAAGCTGATTTTTGGAGAGTGGTATTGATTAACTATATGAAATTATACAAATATATACATTTTCTGCCCCATATCTTGAATTTGGTGGTCACTCTAAATGCATTTTAATAGACTGAATCATGCAGTAAAAGGACACACTCTAAATGCGTACACGCGCTAGTTCATTACGTAATGTATGCTTTTTGTAATATACTCAATGTCAAATCGCACATCATTAAAGGAGAAGTTCACTTCTAGAACAAACATCAGCAAACTTCTTGAGGAAAGCATTTCAGGAATTATCTCCATATAGTGAACTTCAATGGTGCCCACGAAATGCATTTTAAATGCAGATTCAAATGACTATAAATGATCCCAGCCGAGAAATAAGGAAAGGAAAGGAAGGGACATGACGTGTGGCCAAGTATGGTGATTCATACTCGGAATTTGTGCTCTGCATTTAACCCATCTAATTGCACACACATAGTAGTGAACACACACCCTCGAGCAGTGGGCAGTAGTGATGCGCGGGTCGGGGTTTTTTAAGGGCCTTATCTAGCGAAACAATAGGTCATTTTCTAAACAAATTGACAATTTATATTCTTTTTAAAGGGATAGTTCACCCGAAAATTAAAGTTTGGTGTTTATCTGCTTACCCCCATGGCATCCAAGATGTAGGTGATTTGTTTCTTCAGTAGAAAAACAAAGATTTTTAACTCAAACCGTTGCAGTCTGTCAGTCATATAATGGCAGTGGATGGGCAAGAAACCTTTGTTAGTAAAAAAAAAAACATGCACAGACAAATCCAAATTACACCCTGCGGCTCGTGACGATACATTGATTTCCTAAGACACGAAACGATCGTTTTTTGCGAGAAACTGAACAGTATTTATATCGTTTTTTCCCTCTGATACACAGCAATGTCGAACTCAGCTCAGCATCCAGCGCGTTACATGTGAACGCGTTCTGGCGTAGTATGTGCAAACGCCGGAAGGGGAAATCTGTGAAATGTCAACAGTCCTGGAACGTAATCTTTTAGCTTTAAATCGGTTTGGACAATCAGGATAAGCGCAAGTGTTTACCATTTTGAATAGCCGCTATACACACAATCTCTGTGCACTGTGGAAACAATGAGTGTTGTATACACGCGACAGATGACTTCCGGTGTTTGCGTATTCTACGCCAGAGCGTGTTCACATGTAACGCGCCGGATGCTGAGCACGAGCTCAGGACAGTTGTTGGACGTGGCTGTATATCAAAGGTAAAAAACCGATATAAACACTTTTTAGTTTCTCGCAAAAAACGATAGTTTTGTGTCTTAGGACATCAGCGTCTCGTCACGAGCCAAAGGTTTGGTACCCATCCACTGCCATTAAATGATTAACAGACTGCAACGGTTTGAGTTAAAAATCTTTGTTTGTGTTCTACTAAAGAAGTCACCTACATCTTGGATGCCCTGGGGGTAAGCAGATAAACATCAAATTTTCATTTTTGGGTGAACTATCCCTTTAACCTCAATTGCTCGTCTTGTCTCTTTTCTTCGGTGTGCATGTGTAGTCTGTGTAATCCAGGTCAATACAGTTAGGGTATGTCGAAAAACTCCCGTCTTGTTTTCTTCTTCAACATCAAAATCGCCCTACATCGCCATTTTACCTTTTTTTGTAAAGGGCGTTTGATCTAATTTGCGTGTTCACTTTGTAAACACTGGGTCGGTTCTTCTGCAGTGATGTAGGACGATTTTGAAGATGGGGAAGAAAACGAGATGGGAGTTTTTCGACATACCCTGTATTGACCGTACTGAACCGCTCCCGCAGACTTTGACAAGACGAGTGTTTGAGGTTATAAATTGTCAATTTGTTTAGAATAAGATAAGTTTTACTAGATAAGACCCTTCTTCATTGGCTGGGGTCCTTTAGAGCCATTTGAAGCTGCATTTAAGCTGCATTTTGGAAGTTCAAACTTGGGGGCATCATTGAAGTCCACTATACAATGATAATTCCTGTTTTGTTTTCCCTCAGGAAACATAATTTCTTATCGACTGAAGAAAGAAAGACACAAACATCTTGGATGACAAGGGGTTGAGTAAATTATCTGTAAATTTTTGTTCTGGAAGTGAACTACTCCTTTAATGATTTCTCAGACTGCGTCTACACAGAGTGATGGTTGTCATTTCTGGCTGCAGATGAAGCACAGACTCACCGGACTGCAAGGCGATGATCTCCAGCTGTGTTTTCTGAATGGAGTAACTGGTCCAGGTGTGATGTGAGTCAGAAAGCCACTGCAGCAGATCTGCCATGTGCTGCCGGTACAACTCACACGCGCCACTGAGACCCTGCGCCTCACACAAACACCTCACCGACTTCTCTGCCTGACATAGAGAGAGAAAATAATAATAATAAAAATATGTATAGCTGAATCTGTGTATGGGGAAGCTTCATGTGTGGGTTTTACCTTATTACGTTGTTCCTGCTGTGAGGCGAGACTCTGAACCGAGACCAGGACCTTCAGCAGCTGTAGACTGATGCCATTACAGTCCACCTGACACACACACAGCACAGTGTCCACACAAACCAACAACTGATCCAGATACAGCGCCTGAGAGACAAAACAACAGAAACTATTCCAACATTTCACACTGGCATTTTCATTACTTTCGTTCGATAAACAGGTAGACAGCATTATGCATGGGGAAAAAAAATAAAATAAAATAAAAAATAATGAAGTTGTGTTATACACAGGTTAAATAAAAAAAATGTAATTAAACAAAATAAAATAAAATGGGGCAGACAGGGTTATGAATGGTAATAAATAAAATAAAATTAAATAAAATGAGGCAGACAGGGTTAAAGCACTGTAATAAAATGACATTAAATAAAATCAAATTAAATAAAAAAATAAAAAACAGGTAGACAGGGTTATACATGGAAAAAATAAAGTGTAATGTTTTTTAAATAAAATGAGGCAGAGTTAGATAGAGATAGTAATAAAAAAAATCGGTAACTTATTCGGTAATTAATTCCTTTTGTCTTCATTTTTTTTTTAAATCTGGGTTTAATTTAATTTAATTTAATTTGTATTACTTAGGTTTTGTTATGCCAGAGGGGTGTTCCATAAAACAAATTTACCAAATAAGCCAGGCTTATTTTAGTTAGTCTGACTTATTGTCACTTGATTTGGCTAAAAATAAGTCAGACTAACTGAAATAAGCCTGACTTATTTGGTAAACTTGTTTTATGGAACACCCCCCCAGGTCTCACACCTCGTAAATCAGTTCAAAACACACAATTACATCAGTCTGTTTTAAAGTAAAATAAAATGATAACATAAAAAAAATAAAAAATAAAGAAGCAGCCAGGGTTATGCAGAGGTATTAAAAAAAAGAAAGAAAAAAATAATTCCTTTTCAATCATTACCAGGTACTGTTAGTTGATGTGGTTTTAGATTTCAAATATATTTTAAAATATAATACTATATGATAAAAGGACAGTTTTTGTGATGGCAATAAAAGACTCTACAACACACATCGAAACTCTGTGACCTTGTAAAGCAGTCTAAAACTCATGACGAACTTTTCTTTCCATCAGTTTCTGTTGTTTTCCTGTCCCACTGCATTTTTACCCTCCCTCAAGACCTCTGTGTGTCTCTTTCCATGCAGTGATCACATGTCTAGACAAAGTGTCACATTCACAACAACAAGAGGATCATGACACTTGTTTCCTCCACTCAGCGGTTCTGTCATTAACAGGGCCAGGATGATTAACCTGCAGGTGTTTTCACTGGCCTACAGGAAGTGTGTGTGTGTGGGACACTTTCACTGCTAAATTTAGAAGGCCAAACTGAAAAGAACTGCAAGGACTTTCTCTTTATGTTCAGGATTTGAATATGATTTATGCATGTACTTAAATATGTTAAATAAAATAAAATAAATACAATACAATGAGACAGACAGGGTTAATGCACAGGAATAAAAAAGAAATTAAGCAAGTTCATGCATGGGAATTATTAAAATAAAATAAAATAAAATAAAATGAGGCAGACCGGATAATGCATGGGAATACTTAAAATAAAATAAAATGAGGCAAAAAGAGTTAATGCACAGAAATAAAATAATATGAAAATAAAATAAAATAAAATAAAATGAGGCAGACAGTGTTATGCGTGAATAAAAATAGCATAAAAATGAAATAAATAATGACACAGACAGGGTTAATGCACAGGAATAAAAAAAAAATATAATAATAAAATAAAATAAAACACAATGAGGCAGACAGGTTAATGCACAGGAATAAAATGAAAAAACAAAAACAAAAAACAGGCAGACAGGGTTATGGTAATAATAATAATAATAATAATAATAATAAAAAAAAAAATATATATATATATATATATATATATATATATATATAAAATAAAACAAGATATAGTTATATAAGTTATAAGTTATGCATGGGAATAAAATAAAATAAAATTAAATTAAAATAAAAAATACAAAAAAATAATGAGACAGACAGGTTTAATGCATGGGAATTAAAATAAAAAATAAAAAATACTATTAAGCAGACAGGGTTGATGCCAGGGAATAAAAAAGATAAATTATTATTATTATTAAATAAATAAAATAAAATAAAATAAAACAAACAAAATAAAATAAAGAAATATACTTGCAGATTAAATAAAATAACATTAATTAATAAAATAAAATTAAAAATAATAAAAAAATATAAATACAAGGAGGCAGACATGGCTAAAGCACATAAATAATATAATATAATAAAATTAAATAAAATACAAAAAAAATTAAATAAAAATAAAATGAGGCAGAGAATAAAACAAAACAAAACAAAACACAAAACAAAACAAAAAACAAAACAAAAACAAAATAATTCAGTAGCCGGTGTTATGCACAGGTTAAATACAATAATAAAATAAATTAATAAAATATAATTTAATTTAATTTAATTAAAAAACAAAATAAAATAAAATATAAAACCAAGGAGGCAGACATGGCTAAAGCGCATAATATAATAAAATTAAATACAAAAAAATTAAATTAAATTAAATAAGGTAGACAGGGTTATGCATTGGAATAAAAATAAAATAAAATAAAACAATAAAGCAGACTGTTATTAACAGGTTAAATTAATAATAAAATTAAAATAAATTAATTATAAATCAATATAAAAGAATAACATTATTAGGTAGTGTTAGTTGACGGAGTGGTCTTAGTTTTGAAATACATATGTGACCCTGGACCACAAAACCAGTCATAATATATTGAAGTCATTGATATATTGTTTAAAATATGACAATGCTTGTCTGAGATACAACTATTTGAAAACCTGGAATCTGAGGGTTCAAAAAACTCTAAATATTGAGAAAATCGCCTTAAAAGTTGTCCAAATTAAGTTCTTAGCAATGCATAATACTAATCAAAAATCTAGTTTTTATATATTTATGGTAGAAAATTTACAAAATATCTTCATGGGACATGATCTTTACTTAATATGCTAATGATTTTTGTCATAAAAGAAAAATCGATAATTTTGACCCATACAATGTATTTTTGGCTATTGCTACAAATATACCAGTGCTACTTAAGACTGGTTTTGTGGTCCAGGGTCACATATATATATATATAAAATAGGGCTGGGAATCGATTCCAAAAAGAATGGATTCCTCGACTCCGAGGCATTGGGAATCGAGAGCCGATTCCAACTTTTGGAATCGATCCTCTCAAGGGGAATCGACTCCTCATTCAGAGCTGTTTTCAGTTCAACAAAACATACCTCTTAAACGGAAGGCTGCATTCCATGAAGGCTGCATATTTCGGCTGCAAGTCATCAAACGTCGAATGACGAAAATAAACGTAATAAAAACGACTCATTACTAAACTCGTCTTGAGTTTAAGGATGCAGCCTTCAGTTTGAGAAGCACCCATTAATTTGCCTCTTGCTCGCTAACAGTTATTATAGTCTGATACATTTCCACGAAAAGATTTGTTCGGATAGATCATTTAAATGAACCAGTTCAAAAATGATTCATATGTTATTTTACGGGAGAACTGGCTCATGATGTCCACAATTTTGAGCGCTGCACGACAGAATAGATCATGACGTGTCTTGAACTTATTTACATCTTAAATAAATGCTATTTTTAATCTTTCTATCAGCCAATGATAACTCTGAAAGAAAACACAGAAAGCACGTATCAGTGGATGAGAGCGCATCTGATTGACAGCTACGCCCCGAGCTCTTATATCCACGAGCTCTTATATCATCCTGCATTTATTGCGAAATTATAGCTCTGAAACTATAGCTGTGGGTTATGACTAATTTCCTGGGCAATGAATTACAATTTGAAATCAGTCAGAGCTACAGAAAAATAGCAATATATATATATATATATATATATATATATATTTATTTTTTTTTTTACAAATGAAGCTCC
Organism: Garra rufa; assembly: GCF_049309525.1. Lineage (NCBI taxonomy): Eukaryota > Metazoa > Chordata > Actinopteri > Cypriniformes > Cyprinidae > Garra > Garra rufa. Next base: position 22,956,355 of record NC_133361.1, read on the forward strand.
ATATTATGAGAAGGTAACTTTATACGACCTTTACATCCTGCATTTATTGCGAAACTAGCTTCCTCCAATCTAAAAAACGAATCGAAACAACAGTGAGGAATCGATTCTGGAATCGAATCCAATCGATTCCAGAACCAGGAATCGGAATTCCAAAATTTTTGGAATCGAACAGCCCTAATATAAAACCCATAATTGTTATAATTAATGACTTACAGATCAAAAAAAGATTTTTTTCCATTATGCAATGCTAATAAAAGACTCATTTTAAAGCTGTCACTTTATGAGCCGCTTTCCAGATCGAACTAACACTCGTAAAACAGAAACACGTTCTTTAGTTCATGCCTGAGGCCATCAGAGGAGTGATTGACAGGTCTGACAACTGTTTCAAAACGATCGTCCCAACCAGCACTCTCTGCCGTTCACGTCCGTCTGGCTCTTCCAGACCATAAATGTTCTCCTGTCTCCACAGCGGCCCCTCGTCTCGTCCCACCCCGTCTCCAGCTCTTCTTTTTTCAGGACCGAGGTGAGCAGGCCACAGCTGTCAGCTTCGATATGTAAAATATTAGGGGTGGGAATCTTCAGGCACTTCACGATCCGATCCGATTCCGATTCTGGGAGTCACGATCCGATTCCAAAACGATTCTTGATCTACATTTTTTCCCCAATTAATTCTTCTGCTGTGCAAATACAACTTTACAATTTTAAAAACATGTAAAATTGCATTTTCTATGCTTTTTGTTTATAGTTGGAATCTCTGTAAAAGTAGGTGTGTCAATCTTCACCGGTTTCAAGATTCAAGTTAATTACTGTTTTCATTAACAACTAAATATCACGATGAACACATTCTCAGTTTTCAATAGTAGGCTACTGCACATGGCTACATTTTCATATTTGTTTTATATCAAATTTAATTTGGGCCAACTTTACTTTATTTTTTAAATTATGTAAGCAAGGTACTTTTTAAAACAATTACTTATTTAAAATAAGTTTTCTTCAGGTATCCGAAAGTTTACAGACAATAGTTGAGGTGACACTTTTATTTACCAGGTATGCTGAGTGCTAAGACCACCAGTAATACCAAAAATAATAATATCTTTACATTATTTAGACACCAATAAAATCAGAGACGAAATCATATTTTAATATTTCCTCTTTTTCCTGTTTATTATTATTTTTAAAAATATATATACATTTTATATAGGCTATTTTTTTCTGTGGACTTTAACGTTTTGAATTGTTGAGAAATTATGAAAATATACATATTATATATAATATATATAATATACAAAAATACAATACATTTTTTGGCAATCAGGATCTGGCAGCAACAGCGCTTTTTTCCTCCTGGGCGAGCGCTTCTCGGACAGCTTACCCCGCGAATGAAATCACGCGCATGACAGCAAAACAGAATGCGCATCAATTCTGAGGAGTCAAGGAAGATCCGGAGAATCTGCTTGCTCAGAAGATTCAAATAAGGGATTCATTTATAAGCATGTTTATATTATTTAACACGTGAACGCATTCTCTCTGACAGCCTGAGTATGCAGGGCATTAGCAGCTTACTGTATATGGACGGAACGCCACTGATGCACAGATCTATTTCGATATATCAGATGTTTTGTCCTGCTCTGAAAACATAACTGACTGTATGTACAGTTTCGTTTGAAACTATTCCAAAATGCAAGTGCATTTAACCGCATCCGCAATCGAGCTTTAGGACGAACAAACACAAAGCGCACGTGAGTCTGTCAGTGCAACAGTTTCTTGCATTCCAGACGGCAGAAATGAACGCATATCTAAAGTAAAACACGACGGATGGAAGCACACTGTCAAGCATTATGCGCACGTGTCTCACAGTGCAAATTCTGTGCGCTGTAGCCAGCCGCGTCTCTAGCGCGCACACGTGCCATATGCAGAAAAAAAAACAAGCTCAGAATCGATTCTGAAATATTAGGAATCGATTCAGAATCGTTGAAGAGAGAATCGCGATGCATCGATTTTTTCTCCCACCCCTATAAAATATATATGTTCGCGAACATACGTTTGCCTTTCTTTAGACAGCTGAGATTTACATTCCTGCTTGCAGTCCCATAGCAACATCAAAAACAAACCACCGAGAGCTAGTGCTTCTGTTTTCCATGTCCTGAAGGAATCGCAAATCCAATTCCTAACACACTGCAGTGCACAGACGCACACCTTGTGTTAAAGACCCACGACATCTAGCAAACTCTCAAAGGAGGACTGCAGGCGTATTATTTCCTTGCCTTGTTCCTACACGATACTTTCTTTCCGATGATTTTGGAAAACAGACATTTGAAAGTGTTCTGACAACATGAACATCAAAGAGCTGCCTCACATCAAAGCTGAAAAGTACAGGAAAGATCAGAGCATCTCTGTTCACTCAACACTGCCTTTCACTGCTACTCTACAGACCAGGGCTCATGTCAGAGAAAACACCATTCTTCTTGTTCTTTTGAAATAAAGGAGTTTGATACATTATTTATTACAGACATACTCTAATATTTGAGTATTATAGTATGTATCATGTATGTATCATTTCGAAAATTAAATCAGCTTTTATTTTTATATTTTTATTTAAATTTTAGTTCAGTATTAATATTTTAATGTGATATTTATATCAGTTATATTAGCATAAGTATATGTAGTATATGTTTAATATATATGTATGCATACATATATATATATATATATATATATATATATATATATATATATATTAGGGGTGGGAAAAAAAATCGATATTGCAATATATTGTTGTGCTCTCTGTCGCAATAAATAATCGATACACTAACGGCCAATATCGATATTTTATTACAACACAAAATGATTAATTTACCCGTCGTCAGTGTCACTGTCACTACCCAATATCTACCATTTTGTTTGCGGGGGGCGCTGTTCGAGTAAATAGGGGTAAAGTGGCGGAAGCAGCGGCCAGTGAAGAACACAAGTTATCTAACAACAACAGAGATGAAGCGCAGAAAAAGAGAAGTGAGAAAAATGGCGGAAAATAACGAAAAACAAATCAAAGACGCACCCGCTAGTTGAGCATGCTGATCAGTTACGCCTGTTTCACACATACTCCGTCTGCAGGGCGTATGCGTTGAGTATTTTTTTCCGCACCCATGTTAACGGATTAGAGCGTTCACACTGCACGCGGTTGCTGTCCGGCAGTACGTCCCAGAAGCGGTGTGCAAGTGCATTCAAGTGCATTGAATAATACGTTGTTTATAAAACGTGTTCTGTGTGAAAGCAAAACGAGTCCGTGCTGCTTCTGCATCGCACACGGACTGCATACGCACTGCAGACGGAGTGTGTGTGAAACAGGCGTTAGTGTTCCTCAAGAAGAATATGCCTTGATGTGACCACTGTCCAGGTTAACATAAAGCACTTTACAGTAACTTACTACTGACGTTTCAGTATCACGGTTTACACGTTAGTTAATGTTCATGTTGTTTTTTTTAATGTTCAGGCACTTTTATGTGTCTAGCTGTACAGCGTTTACATTTAAGACCAGGAGGCAGTGAGTTATTATGCAAATGCATATTTCTTTGCACAGTGTTGAAAATGTTGGCATTAATAAATGCTTAAGATTTCCTTATTATGGGTATTTTTTTCTTTTTCAGTCACATATATCGTGATATATCGTTGATGAAATTTCTTCCAATATATTGAATATCGTAGATATCGCGAATCGTGATATTATCGATATCGTGGGCTACATATCGTCACAGAATTGAAATCGTGAGTTACCTGTATCGTCCCACCCCTAATATATATATATATATCATTGAACTTTATATTTCCAATTATATTTATAATTTTATTTATAAAATTTATAATTTTAAATTGTAAATAAATAATAAATAAGCAGTATTTAATAATTGTGTGTGTGTATATTGTGTATATATAATGTTTTGTATTTAAATAATAAAAATATGTAATATAATAAAATTAATATTATAAGAAAAATGTGTGTATATATATATAGCTTACAGTAAAAAATACAGTATATTATAAAATAAAAAATAATTAGTATTATAAAAATAAAATACATAAATACAAAATATATAATAAAAGAAAACAAATCACTATTACTACTATATAATAAAAAGTATAATATATTTACCATTATTATTATTACAATTTACATAATTTGTACTTAATAATTGTGTCTATATATTGTGCATATACAACATTTAGTATTAAAATAATAAAAGTATGTAATATAAAATTAATATTATAAGATATATATATATATATATATATATACACACATACATATACATACATACACATACATACATACATACATACATACACGCAATAAAAGTAAAAATTAATATTATAAATAATTTCCATTTTAAAATAATTTGTCTAGTAAAAAATACAGAATATTATAAAATAAAATAAAATAAATGAAAAAAAAAAAAAAAATTTTTTTTATAATGTATACTATAAAATAAATCAATAATAATTATTAAATAAATAAATACTAAATATATACTAAAAGTACATAAAATTACTATTATAAAATAAAAAAACAAAAATAGTATAATATATTTAACATTATTATTATACAATTTAAATAATTTGTATTTAATAATTGTGTCTATATAGCTTACAAAAATAAATGTTTTGTATGTGTGTTCATATATATAATTCATATATTATGAAATTTATATAATACAAATTAATAATATAAAGTAACATATATATATTTTTTTTTAAATAAAAATATATATGTGTATTAAAATTTATATTATAAAATAAATTGTATGTTTTTTTAATAAAAATATATATCAAAAATTATAAAATCATATATGTATATATAATAAAATAATATTACAAAATAAATGCATAGAAATTTATATATATATATATATATATATATATATATATATATACACACACACACACACACATTTATTGCTTTTTTACAATATGCATTTATTTTGTAATATTATATATATATATATATATATATATATATATATATATATATATATATATATATATATATACACACACACACACACACTTATTGCTTTTTTTACAATATGCATTTATTTTGTAATATTATATATATATATATATACATATTTATATTTATTTATTTACACACACACACACACACACACACACACACACACACACACACACACGTTGGGTTTACATGTTTTATGGGGACATTCCATAGGCGTAATGGTTTTCATACTGTACAAACAATATTTGCTATCACCCTACACCTACCCTACACCTAAACCTAGCCCTCACAGGAGATCGTGCACACTTTTACTTCCTCAAAAAAACTCATCGTGTATGATTTATAAGCCTGTTTCCTCATGGGGACCTGAGAAATGTCCCCACAAGGTCAAAATCTACTGGTATTCCTATCCTTGTGGGGACATTTGGTCCCCATAATGTGATGAATACCAGGTACACACACACACACACACACACACACACACACACACGATTACATATTACAGTAACAATACAGTAAAAAATAAAGCAAAAACAGTGATATTGTGAAAAATATTATAATAATTAAAAATAAATGTTTTGTATTTACATATATTAAAATATAAGTTACTTCTGTGATTTTATTGCATTTTTATACACATTTATAATTATTGCATTTTTAATAAATGTATTTTTGTAAACGAAGAATCACATTCTCTCTAATATTCATTTTCTCTCTCTCTCTTGTCTCTCTCTTTCTCGGTTTCCATTTCCTGTCAGTTATTAGCTACTTTGATATTAAAAACAGGATAATTTGCCATTTCCTTCCCTGAAAATGTCAAAAACCACTGTGTCACCTCTCAGTCAGAGGTCCTGCAACATCTGTGATGAACCGTGTCTTCACAGTGTCATCATCTCAGTCAATGCTTTTGAAGACACATTATTTAACGGAAGGAAGACTTCGTGAGAATCTGGTACGAGAAGTCAGAGATGAAACATGGACAGCTGGACCAAAGTATGCAGGATTGTGGTGGACACACAGGGGCAAAATTAGTCATTTTTCTTTTAGTGCTTTTAATTACACTACAGAGGAAATTCCTGCAAAGCCCTCGGGGGTGGCAAGCTCAAAAAATAGAGCGTTATTTTTGATATCAAAGCGAGCCGAATGTGGGTTGAGAGGAAACCAGGGCCAGACTCATGGGTCTGGGTGGGATTTTTCCACTCGGTCTGAGAGAGATATGTCCTAAAACCTCTGCAATGTGGGCTGTGGATATGTAATAAAGACATTCTCAGGAAAAGTAACTCTGAGAAGCGTAACCTAGCCAATAAGTGTGCAAATAGTGGCTGTGCTGTTGCTTTTAGAGGTCATTTCTACTGTTGGATGCCCTAATGTTATTGGCTGGCTGCAGAACTGCACCACAAATGGGATGAATTCACATTAACCCTCTGCTTGTGTTCGGATTCCTGTCACACCTTTGATATAGTTTGGACTTTCAATGATTATTTTTTCAATGAATAATTTTCACAAAATTAAACAAAAAATTCTAGAAAATTTTTTCACACTAGTGTGCTTTAATGTTTAATAGGAAGTTTGCTTTTAAATGCTATTATTTTGTACAAAATTGCAAAAATCACACTTGTGGTGTTCCCGATCAAAGATGACCCGACTCAAACAATTGCCTATAAATGTCAATCATTATGCTATATTATCACCAAATATTGGATTCAATCTTTCTGTCAACTTGTTTTCTTTCATCTAGGACTGGTTTTGTCTTTCTATGTGCATCTGATTAATCGTAGGCCTCATTTATCTGAAAGTAGGCACCTCGTTTTTTGAGTGAAAAATATTTTTTATGAATAATTTTCACAATATTAACCAAAAAATTCTAAAATTTGCACTGTTTATCACACTAGTGTGCTTTATTGTTTTATCAGGAAGCTTGCTTTTAAATGCTTTTTTATTTTGTACAAAATTTCAAAAAGTCACACTTGTGGTGTTCCCGGTCAAAAATGACCCGACTCCAAACAATTGCTTATAAATGTCTCATTATGCTTTATTATCACCAAATATTGAATTCAATCTTATTGTCAACTTGTTTTCTTTCATTTAGGACTGTTTTTATGTTTCTATTTGCATCTGATTAATCGTAAGCCTCTTTCATCCGAAAGTAGGCACTTCATTTTTGTGTGAAAAAAAAACATTTTTTTTCTAAATAATTTTCACAATATGAGATAAAACTTTATTAAAATTTGCAATTTTGATAAGAGATTTATAAGCATTTGTTTGGAGTCTGGTCATTTTTGACTGGAAACACCACACGTGTGACTAGGTGAAATAAAACCCACAAAAAAAATAAAGAAAATATGTAAATAAATTATGAGAAGTATTTATACCCTGTGTGAACAAAGTCAAGAAGTTTGAGTCCAATGCAATAATGTTAACTGGGTAAAGAAAATCTATTCCGGGTCAATTTAAAGTTAAAGCAACCCAAAATTCACTGTGTGAACACTCCTTCACAATGGCCACTGAGCACTTAAGAGCAGGCAGAAAGCAGAAAGATCAATTTATCTCACCTGTTGGGAGCCCTGACAGACATCAGGGTTTGCAAGTGTGTCTCCAATTTTTATTAGGTGGGGTTGTAACACCTCCCTTGAACTCCCTCTTAATACAGCCCCTAGAATCGTGAGAGGAGCCCAGGGAGAGGCAGATGAGCAGGAAGTGGCATCTTCGACGTGAGGCAGGAGCAACTTGAGGTAAACTTCTGGACTGACAAACGCTCCCAAGAGCTTTGCTGACTCCAAACACTGTCCAAGAGACAGAAAAGATTCAAACATATCTCTTGTATATCTCAAATTTGAATCAAAATCAGTGCTGTCCAAGTTCGTACCAAACACTTAAAACATTTCCCACAAGCACTCATCTTTTGTCACTACATACTCTAATATTTATATCTAGCTCCAGATCTACTTCTTTTAAGGCCTTTCGGCTCCATCATGTGCTTTGCTTCTCTAGTCAACTAGAGACATAAAACACTGCATTATTGATTAAAAAACAGCTTCAGTCGGATGATGCGGTTATTTTAATAACAGTAGCACAGAAACGGTGCTGGCCAGCATAAGAGATTGATATTTTCTGTATAGAAAATGAGAATGCAGCAAGGTAAAAGTACTTTTTCTGTCAAATATATATGACTCTGAATGTTCAAGAAAAGTTGGTGACAAATTAATAATGTGGCACCCTACATAATACATTTGTAATATTTCAGCATGTTAGTCTAGTAACTTTGTTTTCTGTTAATGATAAGATTGTTCTGATATTAGATGTTATTAGTAGATTTTTTTTAAGAAAAAAAATATTTTGTTTTCCTCAAGAGGACAGCCCTTTACCTCCATATCTTTTCTCAGCAGCCTTATGTATTACACATACACTACCAGTCAAAAGTTTTTGAACAGTAAGATTTCATGTTTTTTTTAAAGTTTGTCTCTTCTGCTCACCAAGCCTGCACTTATTTGATCCAAAATACAGTAAAAGCATTAATATTGTGAAATATTTTTACTATTTAAAAGAACTGCTTTCTGTTTGAAAATATTTTAAAATGTAATTTATTCCTGTGATCAACTCTTTTGCTTATTTTCAGCATTCTCTGATGAATAGAACAATCCAAAGATCAGCATTTATCTGAGATAAAAAGCTTTTGTAACATAATACACTGTACCATTGAAAATCAGCATTGTTTTCTATAAAGGAAATTATATTAATTTTATAATTTTTTATACTTTTATTTAGCAGGGATGCTTTAAATTGATCAAAAGTGATGATAAAGACATGTATAACGTTACAAAAGATCTCTATTTCAGATAAATGCTGTTCCTCTGAACTTTCGATTCATCAAACAAACCTGAAAAAAATCCACTCAGCTGTTTTCAACATATTAATAATAATAAATGTTTTTTGAGCAGCAGATCAGCATATTAGAATGATTTCTGAAGGACTGGAGTAATGATGCTGACAATTCAGCTTTGAAATCACAGGAAGAAATTACATTTTAAAATATGTGTTTAAACAGAAAGCAGTTATTTTAAGTAGTAAAACTATTTCAAAATTGTACTGTTCTTGCTGTAGTTTGGATCAAATAAATGCAGGCTTGGTGAGCAAAAGAGAAAAAAACCTTACTGTTCAAAAACTTTTGACTGGTAGTGTAGGTATCTGATTGTAACAGTAGGTTAAAAGGCTAATTGAAACAGCTGCTCTTACCTTTTAATATTCATATCCAATTTGGCCTAAATTGATTAAATATTTAAATAATTATTTTCTGGAAAAAAATTCTTAGACACCTCTGTTTTGGCCCCAAAATTTAAATTAACACCCTGCACTATGTCTATGCATAAAGTGTCATTTTTAAATAAAATAGCATACAAATAAAACAAAAACAAAAAAAAAAAATAATAATAAAAACAATAATGAAACTGTAATAATGCATGCGTATGATGTTCATGAACATGCGTCGAAGACCATCAAATGCCAAAAAGTATTCTCGTAGCTTCATAAAATTATAGTTGAACCACTGATGTCACATGGACTATTTTAACAATGTCCTTACTACCTTTCTGGGCCTTGAACGTGTTAGTTGTGTTGCTGTCTATGCAGGGTCAGAAAGCTCTCGGATTTCATCAAAAATATCTTAATTTGTCTTCTGAAGGTCTCACAGATTTGGAACGGCATGAAGGTGAGTAATTAATGACGGAATTTTCATTTTTGGGTGAACTATCCCTTTAAAACTCCTGGTCTGCTGCATATTGTTTTGGAGAAATACTAAGCAAGCTCACTAAAACAATATTCTCAATGTTGATCCTGATTGTCTGTCCTGTTACCTGTGTTCTGACGTCAGTCTCGGAGTCTGCACAAGCGTGGTAGAGCACAGTGAGCAGTGACTGCAGATGTTGTGTGCTGTGATCTTCAGCATGCAGCAGCAGAACCCGCAGCAGCTGGGCTGTCTTCACTCGCGTCTGCACTAACCAGTCACTAATGTCCCGGCCCACAGCAGGAAGCAGCTTTGACAGATTTCTCACCACCAGCTCCCTGCAGCCCAGCCCGGGACGCTCTTCTGTACAAGAAAAAGGAGAAACATTGCATTTTTTTATTTTTCACATGCACAGCTGGTGCCACAGCATTGTTTTAAACTAAATTCAAAAGTTTGGAATTAAATAAATGTTTGAACTGTTTTCTATTTGAAAATATTTTAAAATGTAATTTAAAGTTGAATTTTCAGCATCATTACTCCAGTCTTCAGTGTCACATGATCCTTCAGAAAACACTTTAATGTGCTGATTTGCTGCTCAAGAAAAATTTATTATTATTATCATCAATGTCGAAAACAGTTGTGTTATACAGTACATATTTTTTTGATTGAATATTCCAAAGTTAAAATATTTTGAAATATTGTGTAATGTGTTGGTTATTAAAACATGCAAACATCTGGCCAACAGTGCTTTCACATCCAGGTTGTCTGACTTTCTGCACTCTCTACTTTCTACCCAACAAAAGTCTCAAAAAAAAAAGCTACCATCTGCCATCCCACAAGTTTCTTCCAAGTTTCACTTAGAGATGAAATAAACCTTAACTAGATCAGGCCTGTGGGGCTTTTATTCTAGGACAAGATAGCTGAGCAGGGGCTACTGTCCCTCAAATGTTATTTGAGGGTTTCATCCAGAGTTTTGATATCTCATGTACTGTATATGTACAGTATTTAGTATCCATAACATGTATTTTTAAAAAAGAAAGTCATTCTTTAATTAGGTCATCTTACCTTCTGATGTGTAGAGGGCAGGAGCAGGCAACTGAAAGTCCATCTTATCCTTCAGATCATCCTCATTTTCCTTTTCCCATTGAGATCCTATTTGTTTCCATAAGTCCTCAGCAAGAGACCTGAATGAATAGATTTAGATTCACAAAATCATACATTTTGTATAAGAAATGACAAAATTATTTGGTACAGGAAAAGACAGCAAAAGAGAAGAATTAAATAAAAAAGACGAAAAATACACTACCGGTCAGCATTTTGGGGTCAGTAAAAAAAAAAAAAAAAAAAAAAAGATTCTTTTATTCAGCAAGGATGAAATTATCCTATGGAAGCCCGTTTCAGCCACCAAATAAAATTTTAAAAAGGTTATTATGACTTTTTATCTCACGATTCTGACTTTTTTCTCAGAATTGCTTGATACAAACTCACAAATCTGACTTTTGTCTTCAAAATTTGAATTTTGTCTTCTTTCTCAGAATTACGTGATATAAACTCACAATTGTGAGAAATAAAGTCAGAATTGCACAATATAAACTCACAATTGTGAGAAATAAAATCAGAATTGTGAAACATAAACTTGCAATTGAGAGAAATAAAGTCAGAATTGCAAGATATAAACTTTCGAATGCGAGAAATAAAGTCAAAATTGTGAAATATACACTTGCAACTGCGAGTTATGAAGCCAGAATTGCATAATATAAACTCGCATTTGCAGGAAATAAAGTCAAAATTACATGATATAATTTCACAATTGAGAAATATAGACCAAATTGCAAAATATAAACTCAGAACTGCATGATATAAACTCACAATTGTGAGAAATAAAGTCCAAATTGAACAATTTAAAATTACAATTGCAAAAAAAAAGTCAGAATTGCATGGTATTAACCATAGACTGTGGTATTAACTCACAATAGATATAAACTTGCAATTGCAACTTATAAAGTCAGAATTGTTATATACAAACTCACAATTCTGACTTTTAACTCAGAATTGCATGATATAAATTCTTTATATATAGAATATATAAAAACTATAGAATATATATAAAAACTGACAAATCTCACAAATGCGAGTTTATATCTCACAATTCTGACTGTTTTTCTCACAAATGCAAGTTTATATTTCACAATTGTGAGAGAAAAAAATCTAAATTGCGAGATGTTAACTCGCAATTGTGAGAAAAAAATAATTATGAGATAAAGTCACAATTACCTTTTTACATTTTTTTTTTATTCAGTGATGGAATTGTGCTTCCATATTATACTGATCAAAAGTGACAGTAAAGACATCTAGAATGTTCCAAAAGAGTTTCACATAAATGCTGTTCTTTTGAACTTTGTATTCATCAGAAAATCCTGGGGGGAAAAAGAATTTTGTATCATTGTTTTTTTTTTTTTAACAAAAAAAAAAAAAAAAATTTAAGCATGTTTCTTGAAACACTAAAGACTGGTGTGATATGATGCTGAAAATTCAGCTGTGTCATCACAGCTAAATTATAATAATATTTCACAATATGACTGTTTTTACTGTATTCTTGATCTAATAAATGCAGCTGTACCCAAAATCCACACACTTTCCCACATATTCAACCTAACTAGTTTTCATGACTTTTAAAAACCTGGAAAACAATGTTATTTCTATGTCTGTTTCCATTTGTTTTCACCTGATTTCAGGGATCTCATCGCTGAGGCAGCTCAGAAGCAGCGGGATGAGCTTGTGGAAGTAGGAATATCTGTCCGGCAGACGAAGAAGCCACTCACCCACGACTATAGTAACGGCCTTCCTCACCTGAAAAGATCAGCACAACAAGACACCATTCCCATGTGGAAAAACCAACACCTGTGCTTTGTAAAACAAGAAGAACATTTCATATGCAGCAGAAGACTTTCTTGGAAAGATACCAAAGACAAGCCATGTATTAAATAACGCATTAATAAAGACTTTTCTTTAAATTTATTGATTTTTCAGCTAAGCGGCTGCCAGCTTACCCTTGGAGAGTCATCAAATAATCTCTGTGCCAAGTGGGACAAAACATCATCCATGTTCTTGCCTGTGCTATGATGAATGACTGCGCCAATGGCTTGTGTGGCAGAAACTCTCACTTGGGAATGCTGGTGAGAAATAGTCTGCAACAGGGGCTTCAGAAGACTCTCAGCCTGCAGGTGGAAATGATCTGGGGAAAGAGAGATACCAAGGAACTTGTACATTATGTCCAATCTATGATTGTCTAGTTGACATTTAGGGGTATATTGAGCACAAAAGAAGATATTTTGATGAATGTTGGTACCCAAACAGTGACAGTAGCTATTGACTTCTATAGTATTTTTTTCCATACTTAAATGGCTTCAAGATATCTTCTTTTGTCCTCAACAGACGAAAGAAACTCATAAAGGTTTTTGGGTGAACTATCCCTTTAAGTGGCAACATCAACATATTACTCTAATATATACAGTTGAAGTCAAAAGTTTACATACACCTTGCATAATCTGCTAATAGTAATTATTTTACCAAAATAAGAGGGATCTTCACAAAATGCATGTTATTGTTTATTTAGTACTGACCTTAATAAGATATTTCACGTAAAAGATGTTTACATATAGTCCAAAAAAGAAAATAATAGTTGAATTCACAAAAAAATGACCCCGTTCAAAAGTTTACATACGCTTGATTCTTAATACTGTGTTGTTACCTGAATGATCCACAGCTGTGTTTTTTGTTTAACGATAGTTGTTCATGAGTCCCTTGTTGTTGTAGGTATCTTCCGCAGAAGCTGCAGACGATACCTACATGTTTCCCAGAAGACAAAATAAGTTACATTTACCCTGATCTTTAAATTCAAAAGATTTCACCCCCTGGCTCTTAATTCACAATGTTTCCTTCTGGAGCATCAGTGAATGTTTGAACCTTCTGTAATATGAGTCCCTCAGTTGTCCTCTGTGTGAAAGATGGATCTCAAACATACAGTAATTGCTGGAAAGGGTTAAAATACATAAAAATGTGTGGGACCTGTATGGTTTTTCTGAAGAACAGTGGGCAGTTTAACTGTTCAGGACAAATAAGGGACTTTTTTCTCAGAATTATGTGACATAAACTTGCAATTGCGAGAAATAAAGTCAGAATTCCGAGATATAAACTCACAATTATGAGAAATAAAATCTAAATTGTGAGATATAAACTTGCAATTCCGAGAAATAAAAGTCAGAATTGCGAGATATAAACTCACAATTGTGAAAAATAAAGTCAGAATTACATGATATAAACTTGCGAATGCAAGAAATAGTCAGAATTGTGAGATATAAACTCACAATTGTGAGAAATAAAGTCTTAATTGCATGAAATAAACTCACAATTGTCAGAAATAAAGTCAAAATGACTAGATATAAACTCACAGCTGTCAGAAATAAAGTCAGAATTGCTAGATATAAACTTGCAAATGCAAGAAATAGCCAGAATTGTGTGATATAAACTTACACTTGCGAGAAAAAAACTAATAATTTTATTTTTTTTTCTTAGAATTGCATGATATAAACTCATAATTACAGGAAATAAAGTCAGAATTGCATAATTTAATTTCACAATTGAGAAATAAAGTCAGAATTGAGAAATATAAAGTCAGAACTGCATGATATAAACTCACAATTGTGAAAAATAAAGTCAGAATTACAAGATATAAACTTGCAAATACAAGAAATAGTAAGAATTGTGATATAAACTTACAATTGCGAGAAAAAAAGTCAGAATTACATGATATAAACTCACAATTGTGAGAAATAGTCAAAATTGTAAAATATAAACTTGCAATTGCGAGAAATAAAGTCAGAATTGCGAAATATAAACTCAGAATTTAGTTTTTTTTTTCTTAGAATTGCATGATATAAACTGATAATTGCAGGATATAATTTCACAATAGAAAAATAAGGTCAGAATTGCTAAATATATAGTCAGAAATGCATGACATAAACTCACAAATGTGAGAAATAAAGTCTGAATTGTGAGATATAAAATTACAGTTGCGAGGAAAAAGTCTGAATTGCACGATATAAACTCACAATTGCGAGAAATAAAGATGAAAATGCGAGATATAAACTCACCATTTTGATTTTTTTCCTCAGAATTGCATGATATAAACCCACAATTGCGAGAAATAAAGTCAGGATTGCGAGATACAAACTTTTATACACAAAAATGCTGGAAAACCAAAGAATTTGTGGGACCTGCATGATTTTTCTGAAGAACAGCGGGCAGTTTAACAGTTCAGGACAAGTATTAAGAATCAAGTGTATGTTAACTTTTGAACATGGTCATTTTTATAAATTCAACTAATATTTTCTCTTGTGGACTATATATAAACATCTTATGTGAAATATTTTCTTTAGGTCAGTCCTAAATAAAAAATAACATGCATTTTGTATGATCATTCTTGTTTTGCTAAAATAATTCACATTTTGCAGATTCTGCGAGGTGTATGTAAACTTTTGACTTTTGTAGATGCATTACCTATATTAATACAACATAATGGTCATGTTACCATGACAGCTAACAACACAACTAACTTATGTATCTTTTGAAGCATATCATCAGCTTGAAGGCCCCACTTACCAGGAATACTCTGTGCAACACTGATAGTACATTTACAGCTTTCTTTCTTGACATCTGGAAAGGGATCTGTGATGGTTCTCTGCAGGATCTTGATCATGTCATCCAGGTAGGGTGCCAAGTGCCTGCCGCATACCTCCACCATCAGAGACAGCATCTCCATCAGAGCCAGCCTGAGCTCCTCCGCCGGCTCCAGGATCTCCTTTCCGCCAAGCCTCTGTGCCAGGGCAGGCATTAGATAGGGTAGAGGCTCTTCTGGTTTGGGGACAGATCTGATAAAGCCCGTGATGATCTGAATCGCCGTGTCCCTGCACGACTCCGCGGGATCTGACAGACATTTCAGCAGCGCCTTCAGCAAACAGGCGAAAAGCTCCTGTAGCACGCCGCTGGACAAGCGCTGCTCGACGGTTTCTCTCTTCACTGCTTCTAGAGCGCGTCTTCTTGAGCTTTTGTTGTCCTCGTTTAAACAGTTCAAATGGCGAGCCAGAGATTTTAAAACATCCGAGGCAGTTCGCTCATCACAGGCGGTCGCCATTGCTGCTTCACGTGCGTTTGTTGTTGCTGGAGACTGGTCGTCATGGCTATTGTTGCCACTACGACTGTAGATCGCGACAGCTGAGATTGCTTTACGGTAGGTGTTCATTCAAAACAGTTTAACTTTATTTTACCTTGAGTCCGTGGTCAAATTGGTTAAGAATAAGAAAGCCCTTAAATTGATTTCTCTCCTAGATCTGTACAATTTATTGTAAAAGCCCTTTTTTTTTTTGTATTTTTGTATTTTACTTTTGATATATTTTACTTTGTAGTTATCCTTTCTCATCTGGTTCATTTATGCTTTATTTTGTTCTCTTTTTGGTTATGCTCAACCAAGGCTGAACATGATTGGTTATTTTCTGGATTGTGATTATGTACCTTGTTTGGTTGTAAAGTTGTAAAGTGTTGCAATAAAAAAAAGAAAAAAAAGAAAAACCTTGAGTCCGTGGTCAGAGCACTGATATGTAATCTATAATTCTGTATAAACATACAGAAAATATACCACCTTTTTTTAAAAACTAGTATATTATACAAATGTGTGTGCACACATATACCTTTTAATCAATAAATGCATAAATAAATACATTTATTAAATAATAATAAAACACACACACATACACATTATTTAATTATAATTTAATTAATTGTGATTATTTAATTATTTATTTAATTAATAATACTATTATTTGTGTTATTTTGTGTGTGTAACATAGCTTTATATAATTTAATAAATGTATAATATGTTATTATATATAATATTACATATTACACACACACACAAATATATATATATATATATAGTTTTTAATATTATTATTTCGAATAAAAAATATTATTAATTAAGAATATTAATATTTTGTATTATTTTGTGTGTAACATACTTTTATATGAATTTAATTTATGTATAATATATAATGTTATATATTACACACATAGTTTTCAATACTATAAATAAAAATATATATAAATACTTTAGTTATTTCATAACTATTACATAATTTAACAAATATATGTATATATATATATATATATATATATATATATATATATATATATTATATACACACACACACATATGTAATCATTTTGTTATTATTTAATGTATCATTATTATTTTATAAATTATTAATATTGATATTTTGTAGAATTTTGTGTTTATATAATTAATAAATATATAATTTATATTATTATATATAATACGAAATATTACAATATTAAATATTTCAATACTATTATAAATAAATAAATACATTTATATATATTTATACATATTCAATACTATTGTTATTTCAAATATATATATATATATATATATATATATATATATATAATTTATTACTATTTAATTTTTTTATTATTTATTATTATTTAAATAATTAATAATGTTAACATTTTGTTTTATTTTGTGTGCATAACATACTTTTTAATATAGTTTAATAAATGTATAATTTTTCAATACTTTTCAATATTTCAGTACTATTATTTATATATATATATATATATATATATATATATATATATACATATACACACACACACTATTTAATTTATAATTTTTTAATTAATTAATTAATTAATTAAAAATATTAATATTTTGTATTGTTTTGTGTGTAATGTGGTGTGATTTATTATGTGTTTATTCTGTGTTCGTTATGGGGCTCTTTAAGAGAATGGGGCTGGGTGGAGTTAAAGGTAACGAGGAAGAACTGTATGTAAAACGGGAAGGAATAAAAAGTTGAGCAGCTGAGTTAACACGTTAAACAGGCCTCCTCTCTTTTGTTGAATAACGCAACATGTAATATTATTTAATTAATAATCCTTTTTATTATTTTCTGTGTAACATACTTTTATATAATTTAATATATGTGTAATATATAACATTATATATTAGGCTACACACACAAATAGTTTTCAACACTGTTATTAATACAAACAAACAAACAAACAAACAAACAAATGAATGAATGAATGAATGAATGAATAATATTACTGATAAACCCAAAAAAGAATGATTTCTAATGAGATGGTGGGTGTCATATATAGGGGATTTTCCCCCTTTAAATAAGTATTCATTAGACTTATTCAAGATTTTGTATTTAGCAAACCACCACACTTATTTTGCCTCCATGCAATTTGAATAACCACATGAATAATATAAGAAAAATCTGCTTATTATTTCCTAATCATGCATTTTTTATGTCCCATGGCTGCTTATCGGAAAAAAAAATCTGACATAAGCACTGTCATCTCTGCATATAAATGTGATCAGTCACAAAACATCACTGTTAGCAGAGGTCAGGTCTGTGGTCTACAGCATGCGAAAGCATGCCTGCTATTCTGGGTGACGCACAGTACCACAATGACGCTGATTGGCTGCAACAACAAATTATGGAAAATAAATAAACAACTCTAAAATAAAACAGAACAACCTCAACCCATCAACATCTTAATAACAGTTAAAGCATATTATTGATGTTTTTAAATTACGGATTTTATTCTACAGCGTTAATGTCAGCGTCCAATCGGGAGACGGGTTGACGTCATAGCGCTCGCAAGCAGCAGGACCAAACAAGCAACATCCCAGAGAGCGAGCCTTGCATCTCCGCCTCATAACGGTAAGACAAATGAACGATAACACGGTGACACGCGGCTCTTTCCAGCTTAATATACCAACAGATGCGGTTTGCAAGATATTAACTAGCTAAAACCATTTATACACCGCATGGGTTTGTATTTTGAAGCGAAGGAGCTGTGATAAAACCGTAAACAGGTGATCACGGAGTGATGCTCTAGCGCTCCTCCGACACACCGACGCGTCGTTTTTCACGCACGACTGAATGCGGTATCGGTTTCCTAAACGTATAGATCGAATTTGAAGATTAAAGCGTCAGTTTCCGGTGATTTTAGGATGGCTGATGTGAATCAATGGCGGAAGTGAAATGTAAATATGTAACATACAGAAGAATGGCCTGTGTCATCTCTGTGATTTAGACATAATGCCATGTCTATCTATCTATCTATCTATCTATCTATCTATCTATCTATCTATCTATCTATCTATCTAGGCACTGTGTGTGTGTGTGTTAGTAATGAGTGATTGATTGACAGATGCATACATGCATATTGAATACATTGTGGATTTCATTAGACGCTCAGCAGGCAACCCTTAAGCATGGCTTAAGCATGCATATTTATCCTCATTCCCCCTCCTTCACTCTTTTCTCCTGCAGCAGTGATAGAAGATAAGATGGCCACCTCCTCCTCCAATCTGGAAGAAGATGAAAGTCTGAAAGGCTGCGAGGTTTTCGTGCAGAAACACAACATACAGCAGATCCTTAAAGAGTGCATCGTCAACCTGTGCATCGCCAAGCCCGAGCGGCCTATGAAGTTCCTGCGGGAACACTTCGAGAAGCTGGAGAAGGTGCGTTACTCTTACTACTGTGTATTTGCTTTGCTGGTGCTTGCGTTTGTGTAAGTTCTGCATTTGCATCGGAAAGGGTGATGGTTTGGGATCTGGGCTGCTGGCGCAAAGGATGTCGCTTCATTCCCATGGAGCTGGAGAAGCCGGAGAAGCCAGAGAGTTATTGAGATCATTGGCGTCCCATTTGGCCTGGTACTTAACCTCGGGATGCTCCGGGGGGATTGTTCCTGTAATGAATGTACTGTATATTGCTTTGGAAAAAAAAAAAGTCTGGCTGAGTGCACTGTGATACAGTGTTAATGAATGTCTTTTCCTTCCCTCACACATCCACGATCATTAGCTGTCATTGTGTTAGCGCTCATAGTGGGGCTGTTGTTCTTTATGTGTCTTAATTATTGACAAGTGCGGCACAATGGATAGATACCAAATTTATGAGAACTAATTGTAGGTTTTGAAGCGAGAAATCATTGGTTTCTGTAACGCTTCTTTGATCGGTTTCCTGGAGCAGTTGCGGAGCGTGTGAATCGAGTAGCCGGTACACTTAACTGCTTTATCAGGATCTGTGAAAAAATCTATGCAGGTTTTAAAATAGATATAGTAGGGCTTGTATTGATTTACAGCAACTTGGTAAAACAACTTTTATGTGCCTCATTTATTTGTTTGTTGAATCAATAGTGATTTTTAACCTTTTTGACTCCAAGGCCTCAGAATGTAAACCTTTAAACAATATTTGAAGGTTTCAGAAAAAGGATTTTTGAAACATGTTTTACTCACAATGTCTATTTGATTAAATATTTTTAGAGCTTGGCATAAATACAAAAATGTATATTTATAGATTTCATCCATTTACATGACTTTCCCAGGTCAAAAAGGCACACTTTTATAATCAATTCAAATTAAAATCATTTTAAGTCTTCTTGAAGCACCCTGGTTTAGAAACAGAGGTGACAAATATGACTTTTGGATGTATTTTCAGTATTTTTAGTGTGGTTGGTTACATTTATTTTGAGAAGTACTTAGTACACCACTGTTGTGTTTCATTATACCGTAAAAAATAAGTGTAATGTTAACTTAACTTTTGAATTGTTTATTTACCACAACATCTTTTTTTTTCCAGTGTCTGCCACCTCAGTATATGAGTACACAACACAAGCATAATCTCTAGAACTGCTCTGAGAGTCACTTCATGAGCATTTTACGGTTTATTTTTGAGAAAACAGAGAAACTTCTTCTTTTAAAAACAGAGAAACTTAAAGGTTTTCACAGCAACCCGTCAAAGTTCAGTTTAACTTGAAGAAACTAACAGAAATATATTAATTCATGTGATGATAGTACTGTACTAATAAAATTATTATTAAAACATTATTTTAAGGAATATTTACCAAAATGTAGTTACCAGAAACATGTAAATAAATACACAACATGATATTTCTGAATTTTTATAAAATCAATTATTTAGGGATGCTTTTGATTATTACAATTTAAAGAAACCATTAAAATGGATTACAGAAAAATAATGGAAAACACAGAATTAAAATTAAAGGTAAAAAAATAAAACGACATTTGAGAAAAATAAAGTATTTCATAGGGCCTTTTTTGGTAAACTTTTAATAAATTGCAGTTAAATTGTGAAAAGTTTTATGATTTTAGTTATTAGACTTGCTTTTTGATTTAAAAATTTACTTAACCATTGAAATGTACAAAAAAACACAGAATACAGCAAAATTGAAATGGAAAAAATGGATTTGGGAAAAAAATAAAATGAATTGCATAGGGCACGATTTTAATAACAGTGTGCGTTGCTGAATTTACAGGTTTACATTTAAATTTTCTCGTTTGTAAATTACAGTTTTATACTGTAAAATTAACAGTTTGTTCTTCTAAAATGTTTACAGTTTTTCTGTATTTTTATTTTACTAAATTATTCTGGCAATCACAGCTGCCAAAATTTGATTAGATTATTATATAAGACATTTTCTGTTGAAATCTAGACTAATTAATAGTGTTAGCTAAGGCAAGTATTACAATTATGATACCTCAAATCATGTTTTTATTTATTATTTGATTTATTGTGAGATTTGTTACAAAAAGAACAGAATTTTTTGCAGCTTTTACTCTCAGAAATCATTTAAAGTTGAAAAGAGTTGTGCTTCATGCAATATTTTGTGGAAACTTTGATATTAGAAAGTAGGGTTGTCACGATTCCTTGATTCAATTCGAATACTCAATTTAAAAAAATCCTCAGTTGCATGTCAAATAACCAGCGAAATATCGGAAAAATATTTTGCTGGTGTAAATATTTACATGTACATGTATGTTCATCTCAGAGCAGCTCCGTTTTCAGTAAATGCTGCTCCACACAAACTGTTATCATTTACATGTGTAGAGCATCTCAAACTCATCTCTACATATTGCTGTGAGTTTATTATAACATTCATCTGGGAATGCATCGTGCGCCGTTTCTTCACATTTGTATGGTAAATAATTCATAAACCTATGCAAACACAGGAGAATACATTAATATCTTTCTCAATATGCTAACTGTTCATTGCGATTTCAAAATAAATGTTTAAACCCTTACTCTTAAGTTTACTCGTTTTGATATTGCATTTCCACTGCAGAAAAGATTGTTCCGGCCCGGAACTGACTTCTCTTTCACATTTATTGACCCGTATGAACGAAATACGTCAGCATATCCTCATAAACACAGTGTTTTTTTTTTGTCTTGAGTGAACTTAAACAGATAAGAAAGAAAACGCATGTGTAACAGTATTCTTAGGTCTGTGTTCGGTGTTAAAGAGACAGCCGTCTAATAAACGTGCCGCCTGTCATAAATGTTAATCAAAGAACAAAAGAAAATCATTAACTGACTGAATATCTTTTATAAATTTAATGAGGACTAATCAATATTTTATTTATGAAAAGCAAACTATGCAGTGTTTTTAAACTTTTGATTTCAATTTCTATACCTGACATTTGTTCAGTTTTATTTATTTATGCTATTGCTAATTGATTTGTTCCTATTTTATTACTTATCTTTAACAATTTAATGTTTGAATTTTATATTAGACTAGTTGTTTCTTTTCTGTGGTATTTTTTGGTAAAACCATAGGCAAAAGACAGAATAAATATGTTTGACTAAAAACTTTTTAATGGATTTTTTTTTTATCATATTGGAATCGGAATTAGGAATCGATAAAAATCGGAATCGATAAGCAGAATCGGAACCGGAATCAGAATCGATAAAATTCAAACGATACCCAACCCTAATTACTACAAAATAATAAATTATAATTATCAGATTACTCGATTATTCATCAGAATACTTGACAGATTCCTCGATTACCAAAATAGTTGTTAGTGACAGCCCTATTAAAAACTTCAAAAATCAAAATCTTTTGAAACATTTTATATTTTGTAATGTTTATACCATCACTTTTAGTAAATTTAAAGGAGTAGTTCACTTTCAGAACAGAAATGTACAGATAATGTACTCACCCCCTTGTCATTGAAGATGTTCATGTCTTTCTTTCTTCAGTCGAAAAGAATTGATGTTTTTTGAGGAAAACATTTCAGGATTTCTCTCCATATAATGGACTTCTATGGTGCCCCCGAGTTTGAACTTCCAAAATGTAGTTTAAAAGCAGCTTCAAAGGGCTCTAAATGATCCCAGCCGAGGAAGAAGGGTCTTATCTGGTGAAACGGTTGGTTATTTTCTAAAAACATTTACAATTTATATACTTTTTAATCTCAACACAGAGTACACACAGAGCTAGACAAGACGAGCATTTGAGGTTAAAAACTATATAAATTGTTATTAAAAAAAAAAAAACTGCTGTGATCGTTTAGAGCCCTTTGAAGCTGCATTTTAGAAGTTCAAACTCTGGGGCACCATTAAATGGAGAGAAATCCTGAAATGTTTTCCTCCAAAAACATAATTTCCTTACAATTGAAGAAAGAAAGACATGAACATCTTGGATGACAAGGGGGTGAGTACATTATCTGTAAATTTTTGTTCTGGAAGTGAACTACTCCTTTAATGCATCCTTGCTGAATAAAAGTATTAATTAAAAACACACACACTGACTGAACACTGAACTCAAACGGTAGTGTACTTTATGTAAGAGGAACTTTAATGAGCTGCAATTGTTAAGAACTATAATCAACATTCCCGTTCACCCTCAATAGACAATTAGCAGCATGCTGATGCTTTTTGATGTTGTTGCCCAATCTCAGACTCTGTGTACCGAGCGTATGAAAGTCACAGCAGTCATTCGTTTAGCTGGAGGTGCCAGTAACCACATCCACACTCAGCTGCAGCTAAACATCTTCTTTGATCATGTGCTCCAGGAACAACAGGCTTTTTCATACTGGCAGACGCTTTGGGCTTGGGCTTTTGTTAGGCATGTGCTTCTGCTGAGCTACTGTTGTTTTAGGTAGAGCATCAAACAGCCGATGGGATTGTGTATTCATGAGACGCGATCAGATAGGCTCATACTGAACGCAGCACAAGACGTCTGCAAGAAAGGGAGCGAGTGTCCTTGCCTTCTCCTCATGATGATAGCTTGTGTTTTGGGGGTTATGTGGTGTCATCAGAGATTGAGCCGCTGGGTGAAAGATGTTTACTGACCCGCTTGCGTTTTAGTCATAGATGGGCTTTAATTGCTCACACATTCTCTCTGTCTGGCACCTTCTGTTCATTAAGGAGGATGAAAATCCATGAGCTGCTAAAGGATAAGCACCCTTAACTCTGTGTTTGTCCTCTATTTCGAATGTTGTGTCTGTAAAAACTGTGCCGGATTAAAATCTTTATGTAGGGCACGAGGCAACATGAGAGCAAATGATTACAGTTGATTTTTATTTTTTTAATGTACTGGGATGCAAGGTTCTTAGTCATAGATCTTCATGTCTACTAGACCAATATTTGGCCTTTTTGAGATTAGCACTGTCCTATAACTTGTCCTCTTTCTTATGTACGAGTTGCATACTAATGCCAGTATATGGAGGTTAGCCAAAAGTATTAGAACACTAGTATTTTCAGCAGCTAAAAATTGCTTTAAGTCAATTGTTTCTCTTTCGCTGTAGTGTGTCAGTAGGAAATATCAGTTTACATTTCCAAGCATTCATTTAGCCATTAACTGTTATAATCCAGTGAGATTTTTGTTTGCATGATGTGTCTGACAACAGTCAGTGCTCCACACAGTTCTCATCAAAATCCAGTCAGATTAAATCCAGAAGAACTGTGGCAACGGCTTTAAGAGACCTACCTGAAAAGCTACCTGAAAAAGTGCACCTAGGGCAAAAACTGCTTTAAATGCAAAGGATGGTCAAACCAAATGTTGGTTATTAAAAGTTAATTGATAAAGAACATCTATTCATGGCATTATTTTTGACAGCACGCTCATTTTACAGCCCAAGTGCCTAAAACGTTTAAAGGTACTGTAGCTTTGCAAATAGGTTTCTTGAAGCATCTTGGAGACGTTGCCACAGTTCTTCTGGATTTAGTCTGTCCCAGTTTGTGCTGTTTCTTCATGTCATTTCAGACAGATTGGGTGATTATGAGATCAGATCTCTGTGTGAAGCACTGGCTGTTGTCAGACTCCTTATGCAAACGAAAATCTTACTGGATTATAACAACTGATGGAAAAATGAATGTTTGGAAATGTAAACTGATATTTCCTACTGACACACTACAGCAAAATATAGAAATAACTGACTTAACCACTTTTTAGCTGCTGAAAAAACTAGTGTTCTAATAATTTTGGGCACCACTGTAAATAAAAAATACAATGTTGCACAAATTTGTACACTACTTTAGGGCCTTTTTAATTTACTTTTTATCTTTTTTTTTTCAAATTACTTCATAAATGAATACTTTAATTCAGCAGGGGATGCACTAAAGCAGGGATCCTCAAATCTGGCCCACGAGATCCATTTTCCTCAAGATTTTAGCTCTAATCCTAATCAAACACACCTGAGCATGCTAGTCATGGGCTGTATCCGAAATCGCCCCCTATACCCTCAAATAGGGCACTATTTGAGGGGACAGCCTTTTCAAGTGGTGTTCGAAACTATAGTGGACGTTCCCGAGTGCACTCATTCAATCCCACAATGCACCGCAAAAACGAGTGTACAACCGATGTACACTTAACAGCTAGAGATAACCCATAATGCACTGTGAGAGTCACGCGCCGACTGAATTCCCGCGTCTCGCCAGACGATGGCGCCCGCAGCTGAATCATCCGTCCGTTCATTTTACAACGCGCTCGTCCACGCCGTAATACAGCGTACAACACAGGTACAAATTCATTGTAAATTGATTATTAAATTGTTTAACCAAGGTTTATACATAAACTCCTTTTCACAGTTCAAGATAAATCCTTTAATCTTACAACTCGAACTCGAACAGAAAGACAAGAATCGCGATAGGGCTGGATTAAACGTGGCACGGATGTCTTTATATGAATGTATCTGAAGGGAACCGACTGTCCTCAGAATCATGTCGCTGGCATTTTCATTTCATCTTACCTATAACGCCTGATTAAACATGGTTAATGAGTGTGGTGCTGCTTTGTGTACAGCCCTTAGTAGGGAAAAAGCAATATTTTAGAGTACCTAAAGCGCCACCTCGTGGCAGAAAATTGATATTTGTGCATTGAAAATAATTTTGATTGACATGTAGACCCCTATTCGATTTTCTATATTTAATATAGATTTTTATATTTTATATATGTGATAGAGCTTGGAAATGCCTGGATAATTTTTAATATATATCCGATTGCATTCGTCTGAAAGAAGTCATATACATTTACATTACATACATTTACTCCATATACTCATTGGATGCCTGGAGGGTGAGTAAATAATGGGCTAATTTTCATTTTTGGGTGAACTAACCATTTAAATTTATCAAAAGTGACAGTAAAGACCTTTATAATTTTACAAACTATTTGTAATTCAAATAAATGCTTTTGAACTTTCTATTCATCAATGAATCCTGGGAAAAAACTATTTCACAGTTTCCACCAAAATAAGATGCAACACAGCTATTATTAATAAAGCATATTAGAATGATTTGTGAAGGATCATGTGATACTGAAGACTGGAGAAATGGTGCTGAAAATGATCACAGGAATTAATTACATTCTAAAATATATTTAAATAAAAAAAACACTAATTTTAATTAGTATTAATAATATTTCACAGTATTACAGTTTTTTTATGTATTTTTTAATTACATAAATACAGCCTTGGGGAGCATTAGACTTTAGAAACATTTTAATAACATTTTACATAAAAAAAAAGCTTACTGACACAAACATTTATTGCTTTTGTAAGAAATCCAGGGAGATCTGTTTTACAAATGGTTGTTTGTTTTATTAGAACTGATTCTTTTTATTGATTCAGTCAAACTGATTCATAAAGAATTTATAATGACTTTGTTCAGTCTAAAAGTTTTTAATATTGGGGGCATTATTGTTGATGAAGAAAAAAATATTTTTAAAAAGGACAATTATGGAACAAAAAAAAAGCTGTAAGGGGACGATTCCCTGCTTTTTAAAAATGTTTTTTTTTTAATGAAATAAATCATCCAAATGGCCTCCAATGCAAAACTGTCATTCAGATTTGATGATAAATCAATATCTTTTGCAGATACATGTGACTGTCCAACTTTTTTTTGTTGTACATCCATATAGTTCTTTGCTAAAAGTGTTTATGGCTACAACCTCATATTTTAACTGTTTTCTATCCACCTTTTTCTTCAACGCATAAGTAAGCCTATGGATGAGACTTTTGGTTCATTATCCACTATAAGGATATAATGAGAAGAGTAACAACATGTAGTAAACGGTAAAGCTGTTTGCACTACAAACCAGTGTGCTCATAATTAAAATAATACATTAAAATAATAAGGTAAGACAAACCGGTTTGCAATATCAAGCAGAAAAACCAGCTGTTTTGTTCAGCTAAAATTAGCTGGATGTGCCTGAGACTGGAAACCAGACCCTTAAAATGTACAAATGGCCGCTCACACTCTTACGAGAAGAGAAAGGTGTATAGAGTGTTTTGTGTGTGTTTGTGGTGGGTTTGCTCCCATGTTATATTTGAGTATCTGCATTAATGCATTAACAAACCAAGAGAATCCTAATGGGCATATTGTCTTATATATTTTCTGATTTCACAGATTTCAGACTACATTTGGATTCTTTCTGTGTTATTTCACGGACAGGCCTGTTGATGGCTGTCTAAAGCTTTGGAGAGAGAGCATGTGTGTTTTGTGTGCATTTGTGTCTATGTGTGTGTGGCATGTGCCCAGCTGTTCCTTTGCATCTGCCTGCCTTCACTTTGGTATTTGCGCCTTGGGATGTTTCAGAGGGAGACGTTTATGCCGTTTTACAAACACTTTATCTTTTATATCCTGTTAAAGGTTTTAATTGTGGAATTAACAGACTGATATCAGATTTATAGGGGCTGAGATGACATAGAACAGAGATGGACCAATCCACAAATTTAAGTTGATTGAGAGCTGTGGGCTGAAATTAAATGTTGCATAATATATAATAATATAGATTATGATATAGATCATAATATAGAAGTCTCTTCTGCTCCCCAATCCTGCATTTACTTGATTTAAAGTACTGAAAAAACAGTAACATTTTGAAATATTTTTACTATTTAAAATAACTGCTTTCTATTTGAATATATTTTAAAATGTAATTTATTACAGTGATCCAATGCTGAATTTTCAGCATCATTATTCCAGTCTTCGGTGTCACATGATCCTTCAGAATAAATAATATAGAAGAAATTATACTTTATAGAATAATTAAAGCCCCACTAAGTAACTTTTTTTTACCTTAAAATAATGTTTCCGAACTCATGTCAGTGGTTCATCAACTCATAACAGGGTGAAACGGCACTTTCGTATTCACTTTGCGACCCTCTATCAGCCATAACAGCACTATGTAAGTTTGGTGTCACGGATTGGCCAGGTTCCACACCCTCAATCACACCCAGATCACCATCACCTGAATTCTGATCACCGGCACCTGCACGTCATCATCACAGCCACCTATAAATACTCACGCCACACACCACTCTATGTCCGGGCTCGTTCTACGAAAGCGGACTGTAGTGTCACTCTTCCCAAGAGTCTCGCTATCCTATCGTTACCTGAAAGTACTTACCTGAACTCTGTCTCGTTCCAGTTTTCCAAGTTCCTGTTTCCCAAGTTCCAGTCTTCTGAGTCCAGTCCTCCGAGTGTTCTCATCGGCAGTTCAACGTGGTGTGTGCCGTAAGTCATCCTCTGCTCCGTTCAAGGAATCAGCATCCCCTTCTCCGCTATCTGGATCCTGCAAGGAAGGATATCATCCCATTCAGTTCCAAGTTCACTCAACTCCTACATCTCATCGTCTGCCATACTCACCTAGGATTGGGTCTTCTCACATCTTCGACATCACTGCTCACTATAAATAAATATCATTGTTTCACTTACCTTGTTGTCCCGTCTGCTTCATAACAGAAGCCCGGACCAGAATACAGTCAGCAGCATGAATGTCAATGACCCATTTCAAGAGTTGGTGGATTCTCTTCGTAAAATCCTTCTGGCATCACCATCTGTCACCCCTTCCGCACCGCCGCTCGTCACGCCTCCCAGCACTTCTTCGGATCCACAGCCATCCAGTCCCATGGCCCGACCAGCGCCATACGATGGCGGGGCGGAGGAGTGCAACGGATTTCTCCTGCAATGTTCTCTGGTTTTCTCTATGCAGCCTGCGCTCTACCCCACTGATCAATCTAAAATTGCATTTATCATCTCTCTTCTCACAGGACCAGCGCTAAAATGGGCGAACTCTATTTGGCAACAGAATGGACCGGCCGCTCGTTCCTTCCAGACATTTATTGCTCACTTCAAGGAAGTCTTCAGTCGTACGGATGGAGAAATAACAGCGGGTGAGCAACTGTATCATTTAACTCAAGGATCTATGTCTACACAGGAGTATGCTCTACGTTTCCGCACCCTCGCTGCGGCCAGTGGATGGAACGAGCGGTCACTGTTGACCACTTACCGTCTTGGTCTCGAGCCTCGCCTTCGTCTCCAACTCGCTGCCCTAGATGACACCATGGGGTTAGAGCGCTTCATCCAACAGTCCATCCGATGTTCTGACCGTATGTTATCATATCTCTCTGAAACCTCGAATACTGCACTCCTCCGCCCAACGGACATCGCCAGCCCTCCAGAACCAGAGCCTATGATACTGGAGTCTGGTAGACTATCTCCCGCTGAGCGACAGAGGAGGCTGACCCGGGGTTTGTGCCTCTATTGTGGTGCTAGTGGGCACATCAGACTGACGTGCCCCCTCCGTCCAGTTACTGCTGCGGTGAGTGTCATTCAATCAGACGTGGAAAAGATGTATCCCTTGTCTACATGTGTGCAGTTAACCACTTCCTCATCTTCTATCATAGCCCACGCCCTCATCGACTCCGGGTCAGCGGGTAATTTCATCTCGGGGAACCTCTGTCGCCAGCTCCAGCTCCGAACCGAAGCTTCGTCGAGCGTCTACCAGATCCAACCCATAACCAGCTCCATCACCACGAGACCACGAATACACCGGAAGTGCCAACCCATCTATCTCCAGATCGGAGTCCTTCACCACGAGGAAATTCAGTTACTGGTTCTGGAGGGCGCCACTATGGATATCATCTTGGGGCGGCCGTGGCTGGCGAAACATAATCCCATCATCTCCTGGGGCAATGGAGAAATAATTCAATGGAGTCATAACTGCTTTCCCGAGTGTTTTCCTGACCTTCCTCGTCCGATTCCAAGACCCATGTCTATCAACGCCACGTCCATTGAAAGTCCCCTGGAGAAACGTTCTACCCAGATTCCTGAAACCTACTCCTCCTTCCAGGATGTCTTCTGCCCCAGGAGAGCTTCCCAGCTGCCGCCCCATCGGCCATGGGACTGCGCCATAGACCTGATTCCAGGCGCCCCTCTGCCTAAGGGAAGGATCTACCCGTTGTCACTTCCGGAGAGTAAGGCCATGGAGGAGTACATTCAGGAAGCATTACAACAAGGCTACATCCGTCCATCCAAATCCCCAGCAGCATCCAGCTTTTTCTTCGTCGCGAAGAAGGACGGAGGGCTGCGGCCATGCATAGATTACCGAGTCTTGAATCAAGGTACCGTAAAATTCAAATACCCCCTTCCTCTCGTCCCTGCGGCCCTGGAACAACTACGAACAGCCACCATCTTCACTAAGTTGGACCTCCGCAGCGCATACAATCTGGTGAGAATACGGAGGGGGGATGAGTGGAAGACGGCCTTCGTGACCCCTACCGGGCACTATGAATATCGGGTCATGCCCTATGGCCTGGTCAACGGCCCCTCCGTATTTCAAAACTTCATCCATGAAGTCCTCCGGGAGTTCCTCCACAGGTCAGTGATAGTCTACATTGATGACATCCTCGTGTACTCCCGGAGTGAGACTGAGCATATCCACCACGTTGCGGAGGTCCTCCAGAAGCTCAGGGAGCATCAGCTCTTCCTCAAAGCGGAAAAATGTTCATTTCACCTTCCCTCTGTTCAGTTTCTGGGTTACGTCATCGACCAAGAAGGTATCCGCATGGACGAGAGGAAGGTATCATCAGTCACCTCCTGGCCACAACCATCATCTATCAAGGAATTACAGAGATTTCTTGGCTTCGCCAATTTCTACCGCCGGTTTATTCAAGGATACAGTCTCATTGCCACGCCGTTAACCAACCTACTCAAAGGTAAACCTTCCAAGTTGTCCTGGACTCCCGAAGCCGCCGCAGCCTTCCAGTCCCTGAAGAGAGCCTTCACCAAGGCACCCATCCTGCGACATCCCAATCCTGAACTCCCTTTCGTCGTCGAGGTAGACGCCTCCACTACCGGCGTGGGGGCAGTGCTGTCCCAGCATCACGGTGCCACCAAGTTACTCCATCCATGTGCCTACTTCTCCCGGAAGTTCAGCCCGGCGGAGAGGAATTATGACATCGGCAATAGGGAACTCCTGGCCATTAAACTTGCCCTGGAGGAGTGGCGACACTGGCTGGAGGGGGCCAGTCATCCATTTCTGGTACTTACCGATCACAAAAACCTCCAATACCTCCGTGATGCCAAACGCCTATGTCCACGCCAGGCCCGATGGGCGCTCTTCTTCTCAAGATTTCAGTTTACCATCTCCTACCGTCCCGGTCCCAAAAATGTCAGAGCCGACGCCTTGTCTCGTATCCATGACTCTTCCAATGTCCATGAACTCCCAGGATCCATCCTCCCAGACAAGATTATTGTCAGCCCCATAGAATGGTCAGCCCCTCCTAGTGTCGCTACTCCTGTTCCTCGTCCTCCGCCGGGCTGTCCCCCTGATCGTCGCTACATCCCCAGGACGCAACGGGTAGATCTCATTCGTTCCATCCACACTTCCCTAGGCACTGGGCACCCCGGGACCAACAACACCCTCTCGCTGTTGTCCGAACGCTTCTGGTGGCCTGGGATGGCAAGGGATGTGCAGCGTTACGTCAAGGGCTGCCGTGAATGTGCCATGTCCAAGAATCCAAGACACTTACCAGCAGGGAAGCTCCATCCCTTGCCGATCCCGAACCGCCCCTGGTCACACCTAGGGGTCGATTTCATGACGGATCTGCCGGAGTTCGATGGAAATACCTGCATCTTGGTGATTGTGGACCGCTTCTCAAAGTTTTGCAAGCTCCTACCCCTGAGAGGACTACCCACGGCCTTCGAAACTGCGGAGCTCCTTTTCAATAATGTCTTCCGTCATTACGGCATACCTGAAGATGTGGTATCAGATCGCGGTCCACAATTCATCTCCCGTCTTTGGAAGTCCTTCTTCCGGCTCCTAGGTGTGACCGTCAGCCTCTCCTCTGGCTACCATCCGCAGACCAACGGCCAGACGGAGAGGAAGATCCAGGAAGTGGGGCGGTTCCTCCGGACATTCTGCCATAGCCGCCAGAACTCCTGGAACCAGTTCCTGGGCTGGGCCGAATACGCCCAGAATTCACTGCGGCAACCATCCACCGGCCTCACACCATTCCAGTGCGTCCTCGGTTTCCAGCCACCCCTATTTCCCTGGAATGGTGAACCATCTGAGGTCCCCGCAGTGGATCACTGGTTCCGGGAGAGCGAGAGGGCCTGGGACGAGGCCCACCACCACCTACAGAGGGCAGTCCGCAGACAGAAGACCCAGGCGGATCGGAGGAGGAGCACGGCCCCTGAATTCAGTCCAGGTGATCAGGTTTGGTTGTCCACCCGAGATATCCGTCTGCGGCTGCCCTCCAAAAAGTTAAGTCCCAGGTTTGTTGGTCCTTTCCAAGTCCTGGAACAGGTAAACCCGGTCACTTACAGACTTCAACTCCCTCCGGAATACCGTATCCATCCTACATTCCATGTCTCCCTCTTAAAACCGTTTCACCCACCTCTCACTTCCTCCACAGAGCCTGGCCATGAAGAGGAACCTCCTCCCCCCCTGATGCTAGATGACGGCGCCATCTATTCCGTCCGGGAAATCCTCCGATCTCGTCGTCGTGGTGGTCTCCTAGAATATCTGGTGGATTGGGAGGGGTATGGACCTGAAGAGAGGTCATGGGTCCCAAGAGAAGACATCCTCGATCCCACGCTCACCGAGGAATTCCACACCGCTCATCCGGAGTTTCCTGCACCTAGGGGACGAGGGAGACCACCACGGCGCAGAAAATTTCGGCCCTCAGGAGCGGGCCCTGGGGAGGGGGGTAGTGTCACGGATTGGCCAGGTTCCACACCCTCAATCACACCCAGATCACCATCACCTGAATTCTGATCACCGGCACCTGCACGTCATCATCACAGCCACCTATAAATACTCACGCCACACACCACTCTATGTCCGGGCTCGTTCTACGAAAGCGGACTGTAGTGTCACTCTTCCCAAGAGTCTCGCTATCCTATCGTTACCTGAAAGTACTTACCTGAACTCTGTCTCGTTCCAGTTTTCCAAGTTCCTGTTTCCCAAGTTCCAGTCTTCTGAGTCCAGTCCTCCGAGTGTTCTCATCGGCAGTTCAACGTGGTGTGTGCCGTAAGTCATCCTCTGCTCCGTTCAAGGAATCAGCATCCCCTTCTCCGCTATCTGGATCCTGCAAGGAAGGATATCATCCCATTCAGTTCCAAGTTCACTCAACTCCTACATCTCATCGTCTGCCATACTCACCTAGGATTGGGTCTTCTCACATCTTCGACATCACTGCTCACTATAAATAAATATCATTGTTTCACTTACCTTGTTGTCCCGTCTGCTTCATAACATTTGGGTCATCGGGTCGCGGTTTTGTAGTTCAAATGATACTACAAATGCGACTTGCTTCACGGCAGGCTTCACTAAAGGTTTTCATACTTTTATAATGTCATACAACATACTCTACCTTGTCACTGGACATCGTTATTTCCAAAGCCGGTCCTGGATAGCCTTTCAAACAAATAAAGTGCATGTGACACGACGGTAGGCTAAATTATTTACGACAGCGGTAATGGACAATTCCGCTTCTAACCTGTAGAGGGAGCATTGAGGGAAAAGTTACTTAGTGGGGCTTTAAAGTCCCCCTGAAATCAAAATTAAAGTTTTTTGGCTTTTAGTATGAATATATTAGTTTTAAGATTATCTATAAGCTAGTGTGTTTCAAAGCAGTGACAAAATTCGCTTTTACAAGATATGGGCATTCAAAACTTACACTCTCGTCACTTCCGCCAATATGAATCAAGGATTTTGATGATATCACCGCGCACTTCAGTTTCAGATCAAACGTTCTGTCCAATAAAATGCTCTCTAGAGTCCGTAGTGTCCCGCCCCCTACACAGAGACGCGGAGCAGATCATATGCGCTCATATGCGCGGTCGGACTCGGCATGTGTTAAACTACACAGCCTCAGCATGATTATTATCACTATTTCGTTTTAGCAAGAGTTTCATATTGAATCTGTGGGGTAATTTATTAGTCTGTGGCTGTCATAAGCTTACAAATGCGGCTTTACCGAGCTCAACGGCTCTGCCCCGAGCAGATATAAATGGAACGCTATTGGCTGTTCAAAATTAGTGGGCGGGGCTTAGCGATATGTTTTTGTTTCAGTTAAAAGAACGTCACCACATAGAAGAACGCTGCGTGTTTCAAGGCACTTCAGTGGACCTTTAATACTTTTATTTAACAAGGATGCTTTAAATTGATCAAAAGTCATGGTAAAGACATTTATAATGCTACAGATTTCCATTTCAGATAAACGCTGTTCTTCTGAACTTTCTATTTATCAAAGAAACCTGATAAAACTCTACTAAGCTGTATTCAACATAATAATAATAATAATAATAATAATAATAATAAATGTTTTTGACCAGCAAATCAGAATATTAGAAGGATCATGTGACTGGAGTAATAATGCTAAAAATTCAGCTTTGAAATCACAGAAATAAATTACATTTTAAAATATGTTCAAATAGAAAATAGTTATTTTAAATGGTAATGGTTTTTGTTGTACGTTGGATCAAATAAACACAGGCTTGGTGAAGTTTAAAAAAAAAACATTCAAAATCTTACTGTTCAAATACTTTTGACTGGTAGTGTATTCTTCTACTTCTCTATTTCAGTTGAAAAAGAAAGCAAAAAATGTGGAAAACAAAAATAAAATTGAAATAAATTGTAATATTATATATTTTTTTGTATTTCCTATTTTTCTCCCACTCTTGTAATATAGAAAATTGGTCATAGAGAATGACTTGGGCAACCAACCACAGAATTGCACTACAATAATATTGAGTGAAAAAGTAAATCTTTTGTTCCCCATATATAGTGCTGTTCGTTAAAAATAACTTAGTGCACATTTTTCTGTAATTAACCACAATCACACCTAACGTTAAACGTTGTAATTATAATCATATGTTCACACTTAATCTCCAAATTAATGTAGAAACAACATATTTTAATAGTATATTTGTATAATGGCATCTCATTACTGATGCCTCTGTTGCAGATAAAATGAGTAAATAACACCTAATTATCTTAAACTGTTACAGAACATTAAAAAATATGTGACCCTGGACCACAAAATAAGTAGCACAGGTATATTTGTAGCAATAGCCAACAATGCATTGTATGGGTCAAAATTTTAGATTTTTCTTTTATGCCAAAAATCATTAGGATATTAAATAAAGATCATGTTCCATGAAGATATTTTGTGCATTTCCTTCTGTAAATATATCAAAACGTATTTTTGATTAGTAATAAGCATTGCTAAGTTGCAATATTGCAATTGCAATATTTAGCTTTTTTGTATTTTTTTAGATTGCAGATATTCAAATTGTTGTATCTTGGTCAAACATTGTCCTATCCTAAAAAATACATGCATCAATGGAAAGCTTATTTATTCAGCTTTCAGATGATTCTTCTTCAAAGAATTGACCCTTATGACTGGTTTTGTGGTCCAGGGTCACATATTATAAAAAAATCTTCACATTAACCCATTATAATACATTTAGCTGTGGCATTTAGCATAGTCAGGGCCTAAAATTAACAATCGGCATGCACCAAATGCGTGTAAAAATCGGCGTTAGCGAGTGTCATTTGCCAGTGGCGGGTATAATTTTTGTCGTTTCTGATGTACACTAATAAAATAATTTTTTCTGAAGTCAAGATCATCGTGATTAGCTGTTCTCTCGTAAGCTACAAAAGCGAATCAAATAATAGGATACAAATAAGCTGATAAGGTCAGAGCAGTCATTGGCCAGCTTGTCTGTAGACACAGTTCTAATAACTTACAGTATACCTGAGAAGATATTGCTGCTTCATTTCAGAAGATTAACTTTTCCCTTCTTTATCCTTCATAACCCGAGACTGTGGCGACACATACCTGAATTTACGGCACCTAAACGTTGCAGTGAAGTATAGTTTAAAAGGTGGAGCATTCAGCTACATTTGCTGAGCCGAACAGTAGTGCTTCAGGGGACAAAAACACACACAATTATGCGGTTTTGGCAAGTTAAATTGTAAACATAGTCTTAAATGAGTTATAAAGTCTTAAATGACCGTAAAGAGTTGGGAGAAAATTAGATGTGTGTCAGATCCACGTCATGTGCATCAGCTGCTTTTAAGTGAAACCTGCTGAAGTTTGTCAATGATGGAAATCAAAGCACAAAAGAAAAAGAGAAATCATTACTCAACTGCTCTTTTCTAGCTTGGTTAAAGATTCATCTGTATAGTTATGCATATACAATTTATAGTTTATGTGAAGATTTTCAAATCGCTTGCATTAAAAGTTGTTATATATTTCAGAGCCTATTAAATGTTAAAAAAATAATGGCTTTCAATTGTACTGTGATTGAGGAAAAATGCATTTAATAGAGACAACCAGTAGCAGTATTGGTATAAATACTACTTTGTAAAATGATGCCATTAAACACATATTTAAATATATACTTACAGAAAAATTGATCATGACCAGGTAAAAAAAAATCAGGCTGGTAAAAAGTTTTTTTTTTACCGGTAAATTATCACATCACTGGCCATTGACTTAGTTTTAGGCCCTATATACAGTGTTTAGCTGTCAGTTCATTTTCTCCTGATTAAGCCTATTTTTCATATTCATTTCATAATAAGTGGCTAGTTAAAAATTTGGTTATTGTATATACAGAATGTCACAAAAGTGAGTACACCCCTCACATTTCAGCAACCATTTTAGTATATCTTATATATCAAGGGACAATACTATAGATATGAAACGTGGATATATTTGAGAGTAGTCAATATGCAGCTTGTATAGCACTATAGATTTACTGTCCCCTGAAAATTACTCCACATACAGACATTATTGTCAAAATAGGTTCCTGAAATGTGAGTGGTGTACTCACTTTTGTGAGATACTGTATGTATGTTTGTGTATATGTAATTGTATATAATCAGGGTTCTGTGTTTTTCTGTCCACATCATATATGCAGTAAACGTACAGTACAGAAAGACTGTGTGTACCTTCTCTGACTTGTACTTATCTCATTGTGACACACACACACACACACACACACATCATTTGTGCTGTGGCATGCAGCTTCATTGTTCTTCCCTCTTTCATACGGGAATCTTTCACTGTCTCTCTCTGGCTCTGCCAGTGAAATCTCAGTGTTGTTGCGTCTGCTTTCTGTGCTCACCGTAGGTTTCAGTCTTTTAGATTTTATGATCTGTAATCGTGATTCGTAATGGTAGATTTACCCTCTCAGTGCCTGGTTTAACTGTTTTGACTGTCCTGTGTGATGAAAATCCAGATGGTCACAACAATCTCGATGTTTTCGAATGGATGTTTAATCATACGTATCATTCACTTCCTCTCTCCGCAGGAAGAATGCAAGCAGATCATGGCCCGTCAGAAGTCCAACTCGCAGTCGGACTCTCACGATGATGAAGTGTCTCCTCCTCCTCCAAACCCGGTGGTGAAGGCCCGGCGCCGGAGAGGTGGGGTCAGCGCCGAGGTCTACACAGAAGAGGATGCCGTCAGCTACGTCAGAAAGGTTGGAAAAGCAGATGCAGTTTGAGTTATGTAGCCATTGTAGTTTTTTATTTAAAAAGATGTTTTGGATTAGTCAGAAAATCCTATAAATATACAGTTGAGTCAAAAGTTTACATGCACCTTGCAGAATCTGGAAAATGTTAACTATTTTAGCAAAATAAGAGGGATCATACAAAATGCATGTTATTTTTTATTTAATACTGACCTGAATAAGTTATTTCACATAAAATATGTTTACATATAGACCACAAGAGAAAACAATAGTTGATTTTATAAAAATTACCGTATTCAAAAGTTTACATACACTTGATCCACAGCTGTTTTTTTTTTTGGTTTTTTTAGTGATAGTTGTTCATGAGTCGCTTGTTTGTCATGAAGAGTTAAACTGCCTGCTGTTCTTCAGAATTCTTCAGGTCCCACAAATTCTTTGGTTTTTCATCATTTTTGTGTGTTTGAATCCTTTCCAACAATGACTATATTATTCTGAGATCCATCTTTTCACACTGAGGACAACTGAGGGACTCATATGCAACTATTAAACGCTCACTGATGCTCCAGAAGAAAACACAATGCATTAAGAGTTGGGAGTGAAAACTTTTGAACCGAATGAGGATGTGTACATTTTCCTTATTTTGCCTAAATATCATGTTTTTTTCCTTTAGTTCTGCCCTTCAGAAGCTACAGAAGATACTTGCATGTTCCCCAGAAGAATTTACCCTGATCTTCAAATTCAAAAGTTTTCACCTCCTGGCTCTTAATGCATAGTTTTTTCCTTCTAGAGCATCAGTGAGCATTTGAACCTCTATTTTATTTCTTATTTATTTCAATTAACAAAGATGATTTTTTTAAATTGTTTAACAATAATAGACTGATGAGGTCAATTTTGTTTTTAATAATTAGTGGTGATTGATAAAGCACATTTGATCATTTTCTCAACAAACCCTAAATCCTAAAGCATTAAACACTGGTCCATAACACATTCTGCACTGCTTGCGCTGTGAACGAGAATGATTCCTCAAATCATCATCTTGTTGAGGAGAGTTGTGCTATTAATTCTATCAATGATAAAACTAATTTAGCAGAAATTTTAAAATGCTATGAAAACCTAGAGTGGTCGTCTAGTAACTGTTTTTGTTGGTTCTAGGTCATTCCAAAGGACTACAAGACAATGACTGCCTTGGCCAAAGCCATCTCTAAGAATGTGCTGTTTGCCCACCTGGATGACAATGAGAGAAGGTAAATTCACATTCTTTAGAGGTTGTTTGTTGTCAGATATCATAAGCATATAAGGCTACATTCACACGCTCAGTGTTTGGGTTTGACAACCGCATTTACTTATAGGTGTCTCTTAAATATGAAACATGGCGATGTCCTAAACTAAAGTTTCCTAAAGTCTTATCACGTTTGACATGACAAAAGTACAGCTGACTCAAATCTTGATTAACCAACATTTTAGTCACACACAGACCATAAAACTGTCTGAAGTAGCTCTGGTGGAGGACACGGACTGGATTATTTTGTGATGTGACAGACAA
Source organism: Garra rufa (assembly GCF_049309525.1). Lineage (NCBI taxonomy): Eukaryota > Metazoa > Chordata > Actinopteri > Cypriniformes > Cyprinidae > Garra > Garra rufa. The sequence goes on from NC_133361.1 coordinate 22,995,786, forward strand.
CTAGTTCACACAGCATTGCCTACTACATTTCTCATTGGCTACATACACTGTAAAGATTTAGAAGTGACAACCGCTTTTAATTATGGGAGTGAATCCCTTAAATGATCATTTTGTGTGTACGTCAAATAGAACTCGCTCTCGAAACTGCAATGATTGACACGGTTGTAACCATAGCAGCTTTCTGTTGTCTTACACGTTTAGTATCCGCTATTTTTACCAATGTATATTACCAAAAAATTGTTATGTTTGCTGATTTTTTTACTAAACCACCATCAACAGACCTGTTGTGTTTTGTTGGTTTGGAATGGCTGCTTTGCAGAAGGGTTGCTGTGTCCACATATTATTAAGTTAATAAAGCAATCAGCTGCACATGGTGATATTTTAGGATGCATCTTATTTTCAAGATAACTAGTGGTGGGCCGTTATCGGCGTTAACGTGAGACTCTTATCGGGCGATAAAAAAAATATCGCCGTTAATCTATTCTCAAAGTTGGGTTGGGAGCTGGGTCTAAACTACGTAAGCTATGATGACTTTCACCTTGATATTTTAGCGCGGACGACATATACCTAGTCGAATTGCACTGTAGGAGGCGAGAACGAGTCTTCAACTTCTGTGAAATTACCACATCAAACGAGACGTTAGGGGTGTAACGATACACCAAAGGCACGATTCGGTTCGGTTCACGGTTTTGGAGCCACGGTTCGGTTCGGTTCGGTTCGGTTCGGTTCCTGTTTGCTGTGGGGTTAGGGTGGATGTCATCTTAACAGCAATGCTAAGGAACAATAGATTCACTTAATAACAAGAACAACTAAACTTTTTCTTTATTAACTCTGCCAACCCATTTTAGTACAGTCAGGATACCTGAGTAAGTTAGTGAAAATTAGACATTCACTTGTCCGAGTTAAAAATTTACTCGTCCGGGGCAAAAAAAAAAAAGCCTTTTTTGCTGTAAATTAATCCATTCTGAAGCAATAGTCTCATCACTACTCTATAAGGTCTTACTTTAATCTGAATATTTGTGATATTTGCCTTAAATTGATTTCTAGGACACTTTTTAACTTTTTTAACTATTTTCCTAACCTTACTAACTGTATGTGTCATCATTCACATCAAATTCTTACATTTTATCAATACATCAAATTAGAATAATTTGACTCTGTATGGTTGCACAAATTAAATCAGTATCAACAAACTCCATCTTTCCATTGCACAGGAAAAACCGGACCTGCAATGAAATTGACATTTAACTGTATTTACTTAGACTGTTTAATGAAGATAAGAGGTTCCAAAAAATGCATTTACACAGTAAAATTGCAAATACATAAATAATGTAATAAGATTAATGTTATACAAAAATATTGGAAAAATGCAATACCTTTAAATATAAAATCGAACCACCAATAGGTGGCAGTAGTCACTGTCTTAATGAGCAAGTCACGGATTCAACCATAGATGGAATCAACCAGTTCGTTCACTGACTCAATTCATTAAAAAAAATGCTAAATCATTCAGTACTGAAATACCGCTGTGATGCTCGGAGATTCACGGAGGTTCTGCTGTTGCTTAGAACTATTTTCGTTTGCAAAAATGGTTAATGATGTGTCTAAAATGTAAGTCAGTTAATATTAACTACTAGTTTATTGAACTACTGTTGTATAAAATCAATGTCACTCACGTTTGCAATCGTAATGGTGCTTTCCTACCGCAGTATGTTTGTTTCTTTGTGTATGCTGTTCAGCCTGTTAGTGTTGATTTTCCGTGAGTCAGATAGCCTGCACGAGCTTGATACTGTCCGTTTTCAGTCATCTTAAGTAATAAAATCAGAATTATGCTCACCAAAGTTTCGTTGCTGCGCTAGTTATTGTTTGTACTTGACGTTTTAATCAGGTTACTTGTCCGGTCGGGCAAGTAAAATCCCCTTTCACTTGCCCTTTCACAAAATCCACTTGTCCCGGACTAGCGTTAATGTCGTGCCCTGAGTAGTAACCGAGTGTGATGATCGCTCACTCAAGTCACATGACATGACAGGCACTAGGAAAATACTAACTTTAGAGTATAATATTTAGAACAAAAGCTCATCATTACTAATACAATTTAATCAAAATGTGATAAAATAAAGATGTTTAAATTGGTTAAATTAGTTGGGGACAAGTGACGTCAACCCCAAAAATGGGCAGCAGGGGGCGTGAGAGTACCGCGGTACGCCACGAGAGTTTCGCGATACGTATCGTGGTTAGTGTATCGCGATATTTCGGTTCGGTTTGTAGTATCGTTACACCCCTACGAGACGTGCAAACATGGATGCAGTTATGAAGCCGCTTCAGGGCAGGTGCGTGCATTGCTAGACCCTTTTTAATGGGGCACGTGCCCCAGTGAAAATCTGCTGTGCCCCAGTAAAATCTCAAGTTTGAGTTATAATTTACTTTGATAATCCCGAAATAAAGACATTAAACTATATGCAGCAACTGAATTGATGCTTCTAAAAGCAACGCAGTTTAATGGAAGACAATGCACGCAGATATCCATGCCTGTGCGCGTCTGTGTATTTAACGGCAACGCGCACGTCGTGCAGCCTTTTGCGCAGAAGTACTTGGTTACACAAGTTTGTATAATTATGTAGGTAATTATGTTGTAAATGCAATTGTCAAGCAGTTTGTGATGCATTTTTGAAACAGGAGATGAGCGCCTGGTCTAATGCGTCACCTGGCCCGTTCTCGAAGACTTACTTTTAGTCATTATTTGGGTAGCACACATATTCTGAAAATGCCTTCAGCAGAATTCAAATTAGCCATTTTAATCTAGATTAATCTAGATTAATTCCAAGATTTAATCTAGATTAAAAAAATTATTCTATGCCCACCCCTAAAGATAACACATTTGGATTTAAGTCTTTTGGGCTTGTTCTTATTTGTTTATTCTTCCAGCAAGATCTGGTAACATAACCTGTGATTTATTGCACTTCTCATACAAACAAGACACAACTCTGACACACATTTATATGTCACTAACAACTAATTGTTCAGAACGATATTGTGAACACTGCATCAGGGTTGCCAGGTTTTTACAATGAGAATTTTCGTAGAATTTTTTGCAATCAGGTACAGATCACATTGTTTTAGTATGTGGCTTATTTCTAAGATAACACGTTTGGGTTTTATATGTCAGAAACAACTAATTGTTCAGAATGATCTCGTGAACACTGCATCAGGGTTGCCAGGTTTTTACAACAAGAATTTTCGTAATCAGGTACTGGTCACGTTGTTTTAGTATGTGGCTTATTTCCAAGATAACATGTTTGGTTTTAAGTTTTATGGGTTTGTTTTTATTTGTTTATTTTTATTTGTTTATTCTTCCAGCAAGATCTGGCAACACTGAGTCAAAACATAACCTGTGATTTATTGCACTGCTCTTACAGACAAGACACAACTCTACACACATTTATATGTCAGTAACAACTAATTGTTCAGATAGATTTTGTGAACACTGTATCAGGGTTGCCAGGTTTTTACAACAAAACCCACCCAAATGCCACTCAAAACTAGCAAATTGCGCTCCGGTGGGTAAAATACACCTTTTTTTGGCAGGGTTCCCCTGGTAAAATTCGCATTTCAGGGGCTAAATATCATGTTATAGGGGTAGCTCCAAACCGCAGACATAAAAAACAACCCACAGTTGTTACACAGTGTTAAAATCTGATTTCATGGGAAACCCATGGATTTGGCAAAAGTGCACTGCGTAGAATTTTCATGAATGTGCATGAATGCAATACCTGCTTTTTTGGCAATTAATTCAGGTGTAGAATGCGGGTATCACTCCGGTAAATAAATGAAATATGTATGAACACAACTGTACTAATGACTCAAATAGAGGATCGACAACTCTGTACTGCTGCTGTGTGAACATGATATTTAAATAGTGAATACCCTAAATGATCATTTTGTGTTTGTACGAAATAAAACTCACTCTTGAAATTGTGATGACTGACACCATGGTAGCCATAGCAAATTTCTGCCGTCTTACGTGTTTAGTATATTTTTTATGGGCTTGTTCTTATTTCTTTATTCTTCCAGCAAGATCTGGCAACACCGAGTCAAAACATAACCTGTGATTTATTGCACTTCTCGTACAGACAAGACACTACTCTGACACACATTTATATGACAATAACAACTAATTGTTGCGATTTTTGATTTCTTGAACACTGCATTAGGGATGCCAGGTTTTTACAACGAAACCCACCCAAATGCCACTCAAAACTAGCAAATTGCGCTCCGGTGGGTAAAATACACCTTTTTTTGGCTGGATTCCTCTGGTAAAATTCGCATTCCAGGGGCTAAATATTACGTTATAGGGGTATCTCCAAACCGCAGACATAATAAAAAAAAGCTGCGGTTGTTAAACAGTTTTAAAGTCTTGATTTCGCGGGAAAACCATGGATTTGGCAACAGTGCATTGCATAGAATTTTCATGAATGCGCATGAATGCAATACCTGCTTTTTTGGCAATGTTACTCTGAAAATATGTACGCAAATGTAGTATTGACTCAAATACAGGGCTGACAACTCTTTTCTGCTGCTGTGTGAACATGATATTTAAATAGGGAGCGAATACCCTAAATTATCATTTTGTGTTTGTACGAAATAAAACTCACTTTTGAAATTGTGATGACTGACACCATGGTAGCCATAGCAAATGTCTGGCGTCTCACGTGTTTAGTGTTATTTTTAACCAAAGTAAGATTATAGCAACCAAACACTTTCACGTGATGTTCAGCCATTTTAACTAAACCACTGTCAACAGAGCCATTGTGTTTTGTTTATGTTTAAAAGGCTATTTTACAGAGCACGCTCTTAAAGGGTTGCAATGTGTGCATATTATAAGCAGCACTTATAAAGTGTCTTAATGGAGTTAACAAAGTAATCAGGTGCAGATCACGATGTTTGTGGCTTATTTCCAAGATAACACGGTTGGTTTTAAGTTTTATGGGCTTGTTCTTATTTGTTTATTCTTCCAGCAAGATCTGGCAACACTAATGAATCAAACCGTAACCTGTGATTTATTGCACTGCACATACAGAAAAGACACAACTCTGGCACACATTTAAATACTTTTATTAACATGAACAACTAGTTGTTCAGATCAGTTCCGTGAAAACTGCGTAGCATTTTCGTAAATGTGCTTGTCAATACCTGCTTTTTTTGGCAGTTAATTCAGTTGCTGTGGTCATTTCCATAAATGACCGAAATATGTTTATGAATGCAACTATATTAATGACTCAAATACGGCACTGGCAACTATATTCTGCTGCTGTGTGCATTTTAAATACTGGAGTGAATACCCTAAATTTTCATTTGGTGTGGGTACGGAAAATAATTCAATCTTGAAAGTGTGATAACGGACACCATGTAACCATAGCAAATTTCTGGTGTCTTGCACGTTCAGTATCCGCTATTTTTAACCAAATTAATATCATAGCAATCAAAGTCTCATTATGGTCAAGACTTTTAACTAAACCACCATCAACAGAGCTGTTGTATTTTGTTTATGTTTGGAAGACTCTTTCACAGAGCACGCTTTTGAAGGGTTGCCATGTCCACTTATTACAAGCAATGCTTATAATCAGTCAGAAAGACTCATGAGCAGCAGTCTTTTTGTTTTGGGAATGTCATTTGTGTCTCCATGCCAAAATGAGGGGTGCTTGAGAAGGGGTTAAGTGTCTTAATGAAGTTAACAAAGCAATCAGGTGCAGACCACAATGTTTTGGAATGCGGCTTATTTCCAAGATAACACGTTTGGTTTTAAGATTTATGGGCTTGTTCTTATTTGTTTATTCTTCCAGGAAGATCTGGCAACACTAATGAGTCAAAACATAACCTGTGATTTATTGGACTGCATATATGGAAAAGATACAACTCTGGCACATGTTTAAATACATTATTAACAACTAGTTGTTCAGAGCAGATTTGTGAACACTGAGTAGACTTTTCATAAATGCATTTGTCAATACCTGCTTTTTTTGACAGTTAATTTAGTTGTGGTTGTCATTTTCGTAAATGAACGAAAATTGTTTATGTATGCAACCTTATTAATGACTCAAATAATGGACCAACAACAGTTTTCTGCTGCTTTGTAAATGTGGTTTTTAAACACGGGAGTGAAACCCCAAATTATTATTTTGTGTATGTACAGAACAACTCACTCTAGAAATTGTGATGACTGGTAATCATAGCAAATTTCTGGTTTCTCGTGCATTTAGTATAAATTATTTTTAGCCAAATTAATATCACAGCAGCCAAAGACTTGTAATGTTCAGTAATTTTAAGTAAACCACCATCAACAGAGCCGTTGTGTACGTTTGGAAGGCTATTTCGCAGCGCGTGCTCTTGATGGGTTGCCATGTCCAGTTATTATAAGCAACACTTATTAAGTGTCTTAATGGAGTTAACAAAGCTCAGGTGCAGATCACAATGTTTTAGTATGTGGCTTATTTCCAAGATAACACGTTTGGTTTTAGGTTTTGGTTGTTCTTATTTGTTTATTCTTCCAGCAAGATCTGCTGGCAACACTAATAAGTCAAAACATAAACTGTGATTTATTGGACTGCATATATACAGTAGAAAAGATACAACTCTGGCACATGTTTAAATATATTATAAACAAGTTCAGATCAGTTTTGTGAACACTGTGTAGACTTCATAAATGCATTTGTCAATACCTGTTTTTTTGGCAGTTAATTCAGTTGCAGTTGTCATTTCCATAAATGAATTAAATATGTTGATGTATGCAACTGTATTAATGACTCAAATACTGAACCAACAACTGTTTTCTGCTGCTGTGTAAACATGGCTTTTAAACACTGGAGTGAAACCCCAAATTAATATTTTGTGTGTGTACAGAACAACTCACTCTCGAAATTGTGATGACACCATTGCAAATTTCTGGTGTCTCGTGCGTTTAGTATACATTATTTTTAACCAAATGAATATCACAGCAGCCAAAGACTCGTGATGTTCAGCAATTTTAACTAAACCACCATATATATATATATATATATATATATAAGTGATGCTTATCAAAGGAGGAGTTTACTTTCAGAATAAAACAATTCCAGCCTTTAATGCTTTGTTTAAACTGCATTTTTCAAGTTCAGACTTCGGGACACCATTGAAGTCCACCATATGGAGATAATTCCTAAAAAGTTTTCCTCAAAAAACATAATTTCTTATCGACTGAAGACATGAACATCTTGGATGACAAGGGGGTGAGTACATTATCTGTAAATGTTTGTTCTGGAAGTGAACTAATCCTTAAAAATATCACAATAAACATCATATCGTGGACTTCATATCGTGATATTATAGAACCGTGAGATTTTGATATCGTTACATCCCTAGTGTATTACTGAACTGCACTGAAAGGTGAATTGCCAAATGAATTTAGCCGCAGTGTGTTGATTGTGAAGTCTTTCTTCTGAATGGGGTTGCGCTGTTCGCAGCTTGTTTCTTGTTGTCAGCGCTGGTCTTGTGTGCGTTTGGCGGGGTGAGGGTGTGAGTCGTGTCAGAGGGGCTTGTGACTAGCCACTGTATTCGCTCTGTTGCTCTCGTCCCCATGGCAACCCACGTCGAAATAAAACAAGCCATTGTGTCTGACCATAGTGGAAAGTGTGTTTTAATGTGGGTGTGGGGAAAGAGCGTCGCGCGGATTGTTTCATTTTGGCTTTCGAGTCCGGGAGATGCCACAAGCCCTAAACAACAACGCAAAGGAAAAAAAGCCTCTTCCAGTCCACCAGGAATTTCGCTCAGGTTGCTCCGTCTTTGTGTATGGAATACGGTTTCACTGCTGAGGAGAATCCATTATCCATACAGATCCACCATGAAGGGAACAAACTCTCAGCTTTCTGCTTTTAAAGCCTCTGTGAGAACACGCGAAACGGCCCAAACTCCCTGAAACATCCCCGTCTGCGCTCAGCTGGAAATTCACCACGCTTATTATCAGGCCTGCTTGCCAGGGACCGCAGATGCGCGTTATCGTGTTTTAAGATTGATATCATTTTTTTGGCCGTTGTGAATATATTACAGTCACCGTTTATCAGAATTACAGGAAAAGCTGGAAAAGACTGATTTTTGTGCCGTACATCATCTTAAGGCGAGGCTTACCTTGTCACTTTTTTTTCTTCTGAAAGCTCCAGAACGCTCTTCATATTTCTGACTCAGATTCGTGGGGAACATTAACTGTTTCCATGGTTACGGAGTCTTCGCACCTAGCGACGGCCCCGTACAATGTCCAATTATCTGCATGTACCATGCTGTCAAAGCAGGCTTGACGTGGCCGTACCGAATATGAGTCTGCGGTGTCTGGAAAATGACAGGATGATGACATTATGTCAGGATCATTTCATTGTTTAATGGAGTTATGTTAGTTTGACATGTTGCAGATGCACTAAAAGCAGTCTGGACTTTTTTTTAACTTATTAGTACCTGCTATATATTTATTGCTATATTTAAATGTTATGAAAAAAAAAAAAAAAAAAAAAAAAAAAATATATATATATATATATATATATATATATATATTAGGGCCGGGACTCGATTAAAAAAATTAATCTAATTAATTAGAGGCTTTGTAATTAATTAATCGAAATTAATCGCATTTTAATCGCATATAAATATTTGACCTGAGAACAGTGAGAAGTAAGTTTTTTCATATGGATTTTTAGTACACCATTGAATAATGACTGAATACATAAACTGAAGCAACAAAATATTGTTTATTTTTGTTCAACCAAGTCCAACAGACCAGTGCGATATTGCCATTAACTGTAGCTATAGGATACAGCGTTTCCCATAACGAAAACATTTATTTCAGTGAAAAAATAAATCCAAAACTCTCTATTTTAACATTTTGAACAATAGGGCTTTACAATCTTTTGCTATTTTTTTTTTTTTAATTTGTTTTAATTTTTCTCATAATCAAATGAAAGCATAAACATGTATTTTATTTTTAATCAAATGAAAAATAAACCTTTTTAATTTTTGGCAAACAAATAGAGGTTTGCTGTTAAAATCAATAAATAATAATAATCATAGTATTTTTTTTCTACAATTAAGTGGTTAATCTTGTTGTTATATTAATTTTTTTATCATATATATTGTTTTTTGTCAATTATTTAAATATTCAATTATTTGAATATTGTTCTGTTTCATGTTAAACCGTACTTTTATTTTGACAGGTTGCCGTGAAGTTTCTGTGTGTAAAGTATGATATGATGCTAGTTTTCTCAAATGAAACGGTAAAAGTGACACTGACAGTAGCTTTGGAGATTGAGTCTATCTGTTCATGTGAGATGCAAATGCCAAAAATTAACGGGAGCATCACGCGTGCAGTGTAAAAAATGCGTCTCTGCCATTCTGACATACAGAGGCAAACGGTACATGCAGGATTCATATTAAAACGGTCTTTTTGCATTTCGGTTTTCACAGACACTAGTCCATATCGCGATTTGAATTAAGTGACAGACCAACTTTTGATTTATCAATCCAAAAATCGACGAATTTACGTGGCATTCCGCGCTATAGTAAATTCCTTTTTTTTTTATGAATGGAGTCCGCGATCCAGTCCGTGTCCGTGGGGAAACACTGGGATATTTAGAAATATACTAGCCTTCATTTCAGAAATTCAGGTACCCTATAGGTAGGTAGACCTTCTGTAAAAGCATTGAGGTGATACCTGAGGCTCGATGTGCTGCGGTGATATGCGCATCCCTTTGTCTAAACGCTAGTTGGTGCTCCAGTATAATCGGTCCGCCGCTGAAACTCATTCAGTGAGAAACGTTCCGCGGTGCAAAATTAAGTGCGATTAAAATGCGTTAAAAAAAATTAACGCGTTATTTTTGTGTAATTAATTAATCTAAATTAACGCGTTAAAGTCCCGGCCCTAATATATATATGTATATACAGTCAAGCCCAAAATTATTCATACCCTTGGCAAATTCTGACTTAAAGTTACTTTTCTTCAACCAACAAGTTTTTTTTTTTTTTTTTTTGACTGGAAATGACACAGGCTTCTCCCAAATGATAATAAGACAATGCACAAGAGGCATCATTGTGGAAAAAAAATATTACTCATCTTTTATTTACATTTGAACAAAAATTGGCATGTCCAGAATTCTTCATACCCTTCTCAATAATCAATAGAAAAGTCTTTATTGGCTATTACAGCATCAAATGCTTCCTATAATTGCTGACCAGCTTTTTGCATGTCTCCACTGGTATTTTTGCTCATTCATCTTTAGCGATGAGCTCCAACTCTTTCAGGTTGGAGGGTCTCCTTGCCATCACCCTGATCTTTAGCTCCCTCCACAGATTCTCAATTGGATTTGAGTCAGGACTCTGTCTGGGCCATTGCAAAACGTTAATGTTTTTGTCTGCTAACCATTTGTTCACCACTTTTGCTGTGTGTTTTGGGTCGTTGTCGTGCTAAAATGTCCACTGGTGCCCAAGGCCAGTTTCTCTGCAGACTGCCTGATGTTGATGTTGATGTATTTGCTCCTTTTTCATGGTGCCGTTTACTGTGATAAGGTTCCCTGGTCCACCGGCTGAAAAACACCCCCAAAACATTAGGTTTCCACCACCATGTTTGACAGTGGGGATGGTGTTCTTAGGGTTGAAGGCTTCTACTTTTTTACGCCAAATGAAGGCTACATCATTGTGGCCAAACAATTCAGCTTTTGTTTCATCTGACCATGTCTTGTATTTTTCAATAAGACTTTTCACTGTAGCCACTGGAACTTCAAAACATTTAGATATGGTCTTATAGCCCTTTCCTGACTTGTGAGTAGCCACAATGCATAGCCGCAGGTCCTCAGTGAGATCCTTTGTCTTAGCCATGACTGTCCACAAACCAACAGCAGAGAGCTTCAGGGTAATTAGGATGCTTTAGAACAGCTTGGACTATTTGGAATGGTATAGAACTGTGGATTTTCCCATAGACTGTGACAGTTTGCAAAGGGTATGAATAATTTTGGACATGCCACTTTTTTTTCAAATGTAAATAAAAGCTGAGAAATATTTTTTTCCACAGTGATGCCTCTTGTACTTATTATCTTTTGGGAGAAGCCTGGGTGAACTTCCTAAAACATGAACAAATCTTACTGACACCATCCATTTGAATGGTAATGAATGTATATGTTTTATTCAATTTACTGTATCTTGATCTATAGACACTAATCTACTACATCCCCAAATTTGTGCAATTTGTGCAGTAAACTCAAAAAACAACAGCATACTCCAGCTAACATGAGAGTAACATAACCTGAGAGTCATATGCTTTGCAAATGTAATCACCGCTGGCACAGATTTGGCTGTTCGCTCTTGCAGGCGTTCACACATATGGCCATATATAGTAGAACATGCCATACACTGCTTGCTTTATTATGCAGCAGTCAGTAAGAGCTTCTTGTTATGATCACTGGAGACACACAGGCAGATGTAATCACTGCTGCTGGAGCTGAACATTACGGCTAGATGGCAGATATTGTAGGGGAGTATCTGGCATGTGGCGGAGCCCACCCTAGGGTCCACCCTACAGGTTATTTGTCGTCTGCTGTGGTTTTGTTGCCATGGCAAATGAAAGCAGTTACCTCATGGTGGTACGGGAATAACTCATTGGCAAATTCAATGCAGGATCTGATGCTGAACTTGACCTGCGGAGTCAGTTTAACATGAAAGAAATATAAGTCTTCTATAGAAGCTGGTTTTATAAGCTGAATAATAATAATCTTGCACAAAAATGGTCTTTCTGTCCTTCAGTAAAGATAAATTTATGCTGTTTTTTTGTTTATGTGTTCAAGGTTTTTCATAGATCAGTGTTTCCCCTACCATTATCTTAGGGGGGCGCCCCGCCCCCCCAACGGCACCCCCCGCCCCCCTTGAATGTCAAGTTCATTTTATTTTTGATATAGCGTCAGATCACAATAGAAGTCATTAAGGTTATCTTTCCTATAGAACAGGGCTATACATTGTTCTTTTATTAAACAAACTAAATTGCCTTGTGTTATTTATCTTATTTACACGAAGGCATGTCATTTCTGTCTTTACATGATCGCGTGTTTACAATGTCTCATCTGCGAAAACACAGACGGGATCGCGGACTCCATTCATAAAAACCGAATCTACTATAGCGCGAAATGCCACGTAAATTCGTCGATTTTTGGATTAATAAATCAAAAGTTGGTCTGTTACTTCATTCAAATCGCGATATGGACTAGTGTCTGTGAAAACTGAAATGCAAAAAGACCGTTTCAATATGAATCCTGCATGCTCCGTTTGCCTCTGTATATGAATGGTGGAGACGCGCTTTTACTACACGCATATACTGAAGCACACGTGACGCTCCCGCTAATTTTGGGCATTTGCATCTCGCATGAACAGATAAACTCAATATCCAAAGCTGCTGTGAGTGTCACTTTTACCGTTTCATTTGAGAAAACTAGCATCATAACATGCTGTACACACACAGAAACTTCAAGGCAACCTGTCAAAATAAAAGTAACATGTAACAGAACATTAGTCTTGTATTACTTTTGTACAGTATAATGTAGTTGTTTATATATTCCTATTTAAATAATTGACATGAAACAATATATATGATAAAAATAAATATAACAAGATTAACCACTTAATTGTAGAAAAAATACTACAATTATTATTTAAATGTTAAATTATTATTATTTATTGATTTTAACAGTAAACCTCTGTTTGTTTGCCAAAAATTAAAAGGGTTTATTTTTCATTTGATTAAAAATAAATAAATGTTTATACTTTTAATTTGATTATGAGAAAAAATAATACACACAAGAATTAAAAAAAAAAAAAAGCAAAAGTTGGTAGAGCCCTATTGTTCAAAATGTTAAAATAGAGAGTTTTGGACTTATTTTTCCACTGAATAAGTCTATAATAATGTTTTCGTTATTTCACAAAGTAGGGTAAAGTACCGGGGAAAAAAAAGTAACGTTGGCTACCGGCACCCAACCCCCTAAGCCCCCCCCCCCCCCCCCCCCCCCCCAACACTGGAAACCTAGGGGAAACACTGTAGATATTTTTATTTTATTTTATTTATTTCTTGCATTACAGTGGTACAGAATTTTTGGGGTAAAAGTAAAAAATATGAAAATAATCAGTAGTACATTTTTATAGAGGTTTAGGCTTTACACATACATTTATACTCCTTTGCATGTGTTGCTTGCATAACTGATGTAGAAAAGGCCAATATTTCTATTTTCTTTCAATTTTTGTTTTATTTATTTGTATTTATTTTAAATAGCTGTAATGCTGTGCCACTTCATATTTTATTTTATTTTATTTTATTTTATTTTATTTTATTTCATTTCAATATTATTTAATTAGTTTATTTATTTTTGATTACAGTGGTAACCGTAACAATATTTCTTGCAGTGCTGTAACAATTTTGGGGATCAAAGTTTAAAATATGAAAATACAATTTTTTATAGCAGTTTAGGCTTTACACATACATTTATATTTTCTTTGCCTGTTTTTTTTGCGTAACCGGTGTGGAAAAGGCCAATATTATTATATTATTATTATTATTATTATTATTATTAATAATAATAATTATTTTAACTAGCTGTAATGGTGTGCCTCTTAAAAGATATTCTTATTTTATTTTTTTGCATTACTGTGGAAGCCATAATACAGTAATATCACTGCTGTAAGAATTTCTGCTTGTTTTGTTTGCATAACCGGTTTGGAAAAGCCAATATTTACTTTTTTTTTTAAATATATTTTTAGTTTTTTATTTTAAATAGCTGTAATGCTGTGCCACTTTATAGATATTTTTATTTTATTTTAATATTATTTTATTTTATTTTATTTTATATAATTTTTGGATGCAGTGTTAACAGTAATTTATTGCAATGCTGTAAGAATTTTGGGGGTAAAAATATGAAAATATAATCAATAATAATTTTTTATAGAGGTTTAGGCTTTACACATACATTTATATTTTCTTTGTTTGTAAAACCGGTGTGAAAAAGGCCAATATTTCTATTTTTCTTTCAATGTTTTTTATTTTGACATCTTTTTAAAATAAACATAAAATAAAAATAAATGTAATGATGTGACACTTCAATAGTTATTTTATTTTATTTTATTTTATTTTATTTCTTGCATTATAGTTGTACAGAATTTTTTTTTGGAATTATTTTTAGAAATAGTTTTAGGCTTTACACGTACATTTTATATTTCTGTGCCCGTTTTGTTTGCATAACCAAACAGGCCAATGTGGAAAAGGCCAATATTTCTATTTTCCTTTCATTTTTTTTAGTTTATATTTTTATTTCAAATAGATGTAATCTTCATAGATATTTAATTTAATTTAATTTTAATATTATTTTATTTTTACTTTTTTTTATTACATACAATATTTCAATTTTTCTTTCATATTTTTCTTTCATTTTTATTTTTTGCATTACAGTGATAACAGTAATAATATTTATTGCACTGCTGTAAGAATTTTAAGGGTAAAAGGTAAAAATATTAAAATATAAATAATTTTACATATTAATTACATATAAAATTCAAAATTCATATTTTTCTATTTTCATTTTTTTATTTTCTTTTTGTATTATCATTCCTGTTCTTTGTATTTGCTATTCTCATTAAAGTAAAACATTAATTAAAAAGACAGTATGACAATATAACATTTTTCTTTGCTTTACAGTGATAGTGTAATATTATTTATTGCACTGCTGTATTTGGGGCTAAATATTAAAAATATAAAATGTCATTAATATTACATATTAAATGCATATCACAAAATAATTTTACAATTATAAAAATTCTATTTTTTTCTGAAAATTTTTATTTGATTTTTTTTAATCAAACTTTCATTTTGTCATTCCCATTATTTTCATTAGTGATTCTTATTCATGTAAAACAGCAAAAAAAAAAAAAGCATAAAATGAAGCAAACACCATGACACTTTTTTTTATTGCTTTGCAGTGATAAGAGCAGTGATATTTATTGATGTAGAAATTTGGGGGTGAAAGTTTAAAAATGATAATAATAACTAGTAAAAGGTTTATTTTTAACTTTTATTTTTAACTAATAAAAATAAAAGTTAATATTAATTTGTATTTTTCTTAATTACCACAAAAAATGCAAAAAAATTATATATTTTCTTAAAATGGGCTTAATTTACTGTATATATAACTTTAATTGCTTTATTCCAATGCATATGTCTTAATCTCTCTATTTTTTATGTTTAACACTCCAAAGTAGGGCTGCACGATAGATCGTTTCAGCATCGTCATCGCGATGTACGCATACGCGATAGTCACATCGTGACAGTCACGATGCAGGGCAAAAAATTTATGTGTGTCTGATTTAAAAATGTACTTTCTATATTTCTAAACTTTCTATTCACGGATCTATATTTGTCTAAAATAAAGGAATTAACTCATGTTTAAAGGTTCTTTAAAAACTACAATGCACACGTTGCTTCTCCTACTTCATGCATGCAGTCTCTGCGTGCGCATGGCAAAATGAGCGCGGGACGGGAGAAAAGCGCCGAAATGGAAGATTTGGTCGCAAAAAGAAACGCAACGTCGGTCATATGGAAGTATTTTGGATACAAAAAGGATGCTGCTGACCAAAAACAGGTGCTTTGTCGGGAGTGCCTGGCAGTTGTTGCCACAACTCGCGGAAACACTACGAATTTAAGGGACCGTTCACATGTCGCGCCTAAAACGCGTGGAAAACGCTAGGCGCACCATAGATATATATACGTAGATACCCCATTGGACCGCTCCAAGCACGTAGATGCGTCCGCCATTTTGGAACGGTCCACTTGACGTCATTCACCATACTGTAGGTTCGCAGACCAACGGCTGTGCAGGACTGTGGCATTTCGAATATTCACTGATTACTATGGTCAGTTACATAGACCTATGGGTGAATGACGTCAAGTAGACCGCAGTGAAATGGAGGACGGCTCACGTATGACGGCCCATAGAAACAGTCGCTAATGAGGCATCTACGTATATATATCTATGAGGCGCACCGCTTTCTCCTTCTTTCCAAAGCACTCTGTAACTTGAGTGGCGTCTGCCGTTGCTAAGCAACCATGACCCGCGCTCTCCTAAAGACGCGGAAGTTTCAGCAAAGATAAATAAACAAAGATAAATGGATTTCCAAAACTAAAAATTGCTTGCAGTAACTCTGCTGCTAAAAAATGTTATCCCTGTAACAGCTAGGGTGACCAGATGAGTAACAGCTATGATCAGCTGTTCCTCCATCTTGGCTAAGCTTTTAATGTTTTTCGTTAAAGGAAGAAGCTGATTTCCCTTTCATCAGGGTAAAAGCAACATTCATTATTAATTTCATATTAGATTTGCCTGAATTGACAGTGAATAAGGTGAGTCAAACTGTTTATGAAACTACCCAAAATAAGCTTTAAAAAGTATTTTATTTCAGGGTTTTGATTATACTGTACTTTTACATTTTTTTATGCTTTGAAAATGCTTACAAAATTACCCCAATTATTCTTGAATTATTATTTTATTTTTAAGCAGTTCAAAACAACCTGATGAACATAAATGAATTTGTACACATCGCAATATATATCGCAAGAAAAAAATATATTGCAATGTAATTTTTTCCCAATATCGTGCAGCCCTACTCCAAAGTGAACAATCTGTCTGTTATTTTGCCCACAAACACAAGTAAACATCTGAACCTTCAGAACTCATTCTTCATCCTTTATTTCCACTAATACCAGCCTATCCGCGGCCCCAGCTCTCCCTCTTTCCACAGGGGCCCTGCAGTGTCTCAAACAACAGAGCTTTGTTTTCTAATTAAAAACAAAATACCAGCAATCAGGAGTAAAGAGCACTTGAGCTGCAATGAACCACTAAACTCAGCAGCTACTGTACATACAAACACATTGTCCATCTATTTTTGCAGACTTTGTGTTGTGGTTTTGCAAACACATTTCTGCACATACATGAAATACGTCATCCTTTCTAGAGCTAGACTGATAAGCTTGTGGAGATTAGCATGTAAAATAATGTTGGCTTTGTGTAACATCATCACGGGTCCAAAGCACCGGTAACATAATGCGGTCAGATATAATAAAAGCATGGTTAGTTTGATTTTAAACTGTTTCGGATGCCTCCTGATAACTCGTAGCCGCTTTATCGTGTCCAAACACATCTGTTCAGCTCCCCTTTATAATGTTAACCTGCTTTTAGCATAATGGCTATCTGGTTTCCTGCTCATATCTGATATAAACTTCACACTGTGATTGTGGGGAACAGCTGTTTCACGCACCTGCGGACCAGACAGTACTATTAAAAATGACCTTTAAAGTAGACAGTCACGCTTTTGTAATGCTAGCTAGTGTGGCTATTGAGTTTCATATGCGGTCCAAGTCTAGAAAGAAAGGTGGATTAGGTAGAACTTTGTCACAGAATTATTCAACTATGTTCAAAACCATGTTCAAATAAAGAACTGATGGAATTGTGAATAAAGAGAAAGAAAGACAAGGACAAATAAGCTGTCTTTCTGCAGACTGAGTGAAGTGTAGGTAATTTGTTAGCATTCTTTAGTGGATGGATGGATCTGTCTCTGGAGAATCTCAAGTCTGTCGTCACAATGTGCACGTTAGCTATCTTTGTCAGTCATGCAGGTAATTTCGCCATGCCTGCACTTTTCAAACTGGGTTTTACATTTTTTTGAAGAAATTTTATGGAAACGTGATGCTCGCCTGTTCTAGGATGTTGAGAGTTAATGTTAGAAGGTCAGGACTATTAATCGAAAAGGAATCGAAACCGAAATTCAGAACCTCTAACCACTAAGCCACATTATTTCCCCTTGTCGGTTATTTCGTTTTTTCAACTTTTTGATTTGAAGATCAGGGTAAATTTAACTAATTTTGTCTTTTGGGAAACATGTAAGTATCTTCTGTAGCTTCTGAAGGGTAGTACTAAATGATTAAAAAAAGATAGATAAGAATTACGGCTAGATGGCTCTTAATGCATCGTGTTTTCTTCTGGAGCATCAGTGAGTGTTGAACCTTCTGTATTAGTTGAGTATCTCAGTTGAAAAGATGGATCTCAGAATCATACAAAAATGCTGAAATACCAAAGAATTTGCGGGACCTGAATAATTTTTCTGAAGAACAGCAGGCAGTTCTAACTGTTCAGGACAAACAAGGGATTCATGAAAACAAAACAAACAAAAAAAAAAAACACAGCTGTGGATCATTCAGGTAACAACACAGTATTAAGAATCAAGCGCATGCAAACTTTTGAACAGGGTTATTTTTATAAATGCAACTATTACTTTCTCTCATGGTCTATATGTAAACATCTTTTATGTGAAATATCATCTTCAGGTCAGTACTAAATAAAAAAATAACATGCGTTTTGTATGATACCTCTTATTTTGGTCAAATAATTAACATTTTGCAGATTCTGCAAGGTGTATGTAAACTTTTGACTCCAACTGTATATGCAATCTTATATCAAAGAGTTGTGTGGTTGCTGTATAGCAGGGTTCCCCAAATCTTACCCTGGAGGTCCAATGCGCTGCAGAGTTTAGCTCCAACCCTGAACACACTCACCTACCTGTTATTCTCTAATGATCCTGAAGACCTTGATTAGCATGCTCAGGTGTGTTTGATTAGGGTAAGAGCTAAACTCTGCAGGAAAATGGATCTTGAGGTCCAGATTTGATGATCCCTGCTGTATAGTATATATTGCAAGTTGGATATAATATATGTGACCCTGGACCACAAAACCAGTCATAAGTGTCAATTTTTCGAAATTGAGATTTATACATCATCTGTCATCAGCTTTCCACTGGTGTATGGTTTGTTAGAATAAGAATACAACTATTTGAAAATCTGAGGGTGCCAAAAAATCCAAATATTTAGAAAATTGCCTTTGAAGTTGTACAATTGAAGTTCTCAGCAATGCATATTACTAATCAAAAATTAAGTTTCGATTTATTTACGGTAGGAAATGTACAAAATATCTTTATGAAACATAATCTTTACTTAATATCCTAATGATTTTTGGCATGAAGTAAAAATCTATAATTTTGACCCATACAATGTATTGTTGGCTATTGATACAAATATACCATGCTACCTGTTCCAGGGTCACATATAAAGATTTTTCTTTTAAATGAGAATTTTTATCAGGCTCCTATGAAAATAACATTGGACATTTTTGAAAGTAAGGCTCACTGCAATAATACAATCACACATTTTGCAATGATACAATCACGTTAACTGAGATTTGCAATATATTATATATTGCTTTATGTGAGTATGCATGCAAATATGTAGCTATTTAATTTTTTAACAATATACAGTACCAATCAAGCAGTTGAGATTTGCTATATAGTATATATAACTTTACTGTATGCGCTCAACATTGGATATACTTTTAGTAGTTGTATAATTTGCTATTTTATTTGTATTTATTTTTTTTATTAAGAGCTGACCCATATGTCTTCATGATATTCTGATCTGTAAATATGGTACAGGTCCTTACTTTAAAGGGATAGTTGACCCCAAAATGTAATTGCTCATGCGCATGTCGTTCCCAAACCCATAAGACCTTCATCTTCAGAGAACAAATTAAGATATTTTTGACGAAATCCGTGAGCTTTCTGACCCTCCATTGACAGCAACACAACTGACACTTTCAAGACCCAGAAAGGTAGTAAAAACATTGTTAAAATAGTCCATGTGACATCAGTGGTTTAACTGTAATGTTATGAAGTTATGAGAATACCTTTTGTGCTAAAATAAAACAAAATTGACTTTATTTAACAGTTTATTCTCGTCTGTGTCAGTCTTCAAACCACCTGGCCTTTTTTAACAATGTCCTTACTACCTTTATGGGTCTTGAACATGTCAGTTGTGTTGCTGTCTATGCAGGGTCTCAGAATTTGTCAAAAATATCTGAATTTGCTCTCTGAAGATGAACGATGGTCTTACGGGTTTGGAACGACATGAGGGTGAGTAATTCACGACAGGATTTGTATTATTTTTTTAATTCCTTCAAGCAAAAATAATGCATAAGATCATTTAGAAAATTAGGAGCACATTTTGAGGTATTTTGTCATTAGCAACAATTTTGTACAGGACGAGTTGTGCACCAAAGTCAAACAAGCACTACTAAAAACATTTTGCTTATTAACTTTGGCCGGGAATCGTATGAACGCTTAGACATGCTGTAATATTATTTTTAGCTCATGTTGGCTTGTCGGTACTTGTGTTCATTCTTATAATTGCATTTTGTACTAGCAATAAATTACTAAATGATAACTAAAGGTTTCCATTTATATAAGACCAAGGTTTTTTCCTCTTCATGGTGCAATTATAGGGATTACTTTGATTTATTTAGCTTTAGCCGTCAAATCACTGCCTGAAACTGCATGCCGCAGCCTGCCCGAGCGCACGGATGGCATTGGGTTTTCAATGAAGTTCTTGTAGCAGTCGACAGTAAAGCGTGAGCGCAGTCACTCTGCAGTGCAGACGCACAGTCTGAAACAGAAATGCACAGGTCAGAATGTGACACTGTGAAAGTACATGAGCTGATTCACTTCATGACATGCACTGAAATTATGCTAGCATTCAAAAGTGTGAGATCTGTAATTGATTTTTGAAAGAAATTCATACTTTTATTGAGCAAGGATGCATTAAATTGATCATAAAGTGATAGTAAATGCATTTATAATATTGAAAAAGATTTCTATTTCCAAATAAATGCTGTTCATTTGAGCTTTCTATACATCAAAGGATCCTAAAACACTGCGTAAAAAATATAATAATAATAATAATAATAATAATAAATGTTTTTAAGGACCGGATCAGCATATAAAAATGATTTCTCATGTGATCATGTAAAAATGTAGCTTTTTCATCACAGGAATAAATAGCTTTTTTAAGTATTCAAATAGAAAAAAGTTAATAAAATAATAAAGTGTAATAATATTTCACAATATTTTGTAATAATAGTTCACAATAATCATTTTTACTATAACTTTTTTAACAGCCTATGTAAGTTACATGCGTTAATAATGTATATTCATTTATGTTTGTTTTTACATTTATTTCGTTATTTACATATTTACTTCTTTAGAAATGTATATTTGTGTGTTTTTATTTATACGTTTTAATGTATTATGATTATTCAGTTAGTTAATCAGTTTTTTGTATGTTTATTAAAAATTTTCATTAGTTTATTTTTACATTTTTATATTTTCTTTATTATAAATAAGTGTATTAATTTGCTTCAAAATGTATTTAATTTAAATAATGGCATTATTCTTTTTTTAGGTATTTTTTTTGTTTTAATAAATGTATAGTCATTCATTCATTTTTAAATAGTTAGTTATTTGTTAATTATTAATATTTATTGTTATTTTATTATTTGTTAATTATTAGTTATGAATTTCTATTTATACATTTATTAATTAATTTATAACAGTTATTTATTTATTATTTTTACTGTAATGGAGCCTTGCTGAAATTTTATTTATTTTAAATTATATCTTCTAAACATTATGCATTAACCTTTTATATTTATCACAACCATTTAGTCTGCAATATTATTCTTAAAAAATATTACAGACCCCAAAAGTTTGAATGGTACTGTATTTTAAAATGGATTTATTTTATTTTATTTATTTATTTATTTATTTATTTTAAATCTTCTAAACATTATGCATTGCCATTTTATATTTATATTTATCACAACCATTTAAGTCTGCAATTAATTTTACAGACCCCAACATTTTGAACGGTACTCTGTGTTTAAAGCATATTTTTATTTTATTTTATTTTATTATTTTATTTTATTATCTTGAATTATATCTTCTAAACATTATGCATTAAAATCACAAGCATTGAAGTCACTCTGAAAACGTATTCTTAAAAACATTTTAAACAGGACTGTATGTTTAAAACTGATTTGATTTGATTTGATTTTTAATTGTATCTTCTAAACATTATGCATTGACATTTTATATTTATCACAACAATTTAGTCTGCAATATTATTCTTAAAAAATATTACAGACCCCAAAATTTTTGCATGGTACTGTATATTAAAGGAGATCTATTTTTATTTTATTTTATTTTATTTTATTTTTTTATTATATCTTCTAAACATTATGCATTGACATTTTGTATTTATCACAACAATTCAGTCTGCAATATTATTCTTTAAAAATATTACAGACCCCAAAATTTTGCATGGTACTGTATATTAAAGGAGATCTATTTTTATTTTATTTTATTTTATTTTATTTTTTATTTATTTATTTTTTATTATATCTTCTAAGCATTATGCATTGACATTTTATATTTATAACAACCATTTAAGCCAGTCTGCAGTATTATTCTTAAAAAATATTACAGATCCCAACATTTTAAACAGTACTGTATGTTTAAAACTGATTTTATTTTACTTTATTTGTTAAATATTATTGCTAAAACTCTACCTATTCATAAAAACCTTTTATTTTGCAGACGGATTTAGCTAATCCAGTGCTTTTTTCTGTAATGTGTGTGTGTGTCCTTGTGTTCACATAAAGTAGAGCATGCAGCTGGGGTAATCCGCCAATTAAGCAGCGAGTAATGACCCTTTTGGCCTTTGACCCTTGGCCCCCTGACCCATCAGCCTCTGCCCTTTGCTCTCATATCCCAGTGCTGATGGACAGTGAACATCTTTGGCAAAAACAAAGTGCATCAGATCATTAATGAACTTCTCAGTGAAGCTCCTTGGAATAAACAAACATTAGTCATTTCTGAATAACATCCAATCTTTTCAACTACCTATGAGTGAAAACTAAAGTAAGACGTTCTGATCATAAACCTTCTGGTTTTGAGTGTTTTTAAATAGCACAGTTCATAGTCTACCTGATAGGCCACACATGCAGCAGAGGTCTTGTAAGGCAAGTTTATTTTGACCCAGTCTGTTTTAGGCAAAGGAAAGGGGATGCAGAGGAAGTTTGCGGATGACGTAACGCTGCGGCCGTATCGGATGAACCCGGATCCCAGCCTCGGAGCTCAGGCTAATGGAGGACACCTTTGACACTTAGATCTGCCTCATAATCTGCTCAAATGCTCCCACACCAGGTGGCTGTCTATTTCTTTCAGTTATGTGCTCAGATGATGCACTCTTCAGAAGAGACAGATAAACGGAGGCCTAGAGATGCTCTTTATGAACAAATGTGGTCTAGACCAGTGTTTCTCAACTCCAGTCCTCGGGACCCACTGCTCTGCACATTTTGTATGTCTTCCTCATTTAAGGCACCTGATTTTGATCATCAGCTCATTAGTAGAAAGATTCATGAACTGAACTGAGTGTGTCAGACTCAGAAACATACAAAATGTGCAGAGCAGTGGGTCCCGAGGACTGGAGTTGAGAAACACTGGTCTAGACATTAACCATAGACCATTTTGCTGGTTATTCAACAGCATTTATAGATAACACTCTGCTTTCACAGTTCATTTAGTTATATGTGGCAACTAAGAACTATAGCAAAATCTGCTGTAAATTACATTAGTTCACAAACTTCTACACCTTCCTTTTCCTTGTGTGCTTGTTTATTAAATATTTCAGCTATTTTGATGATGCTTTCAAGGTAGATTAAGCAGAATTTAATACTTCTAGAAAGTTGACTTATTAGTACAGTGTTACTTTAGTATTTAATACTATTTTAGAGTGTGTTTGGCAATTTTTATTCTTATTCATATTCATAACGCTTTTTATTTCAGTTTTTGGCTTTTTAACTTGAACTTCTGATTTTCATTCACCTTCTCCTGATATTTATATTTTATTTCAGCTTTATTTAAATGACTAAAAACTTAATTTTTCATAATGTTAGTTTTTTTTTAACAATAACAGTGATGTTTGTTTTCTGACTGGTTACTTATCAGTTACTAATTTACATGTTTATACATTTAGACATATTTATTTTATTTTATTTATGTAATTACTATTTATATGTATTAGTACATTATTTAATTACATTTTATTGATACATTTTAGATGTGTATTTTTATTTATACGTTTATATTTATTTACACATTTAGTTAGTTAATGAGTTATTTAATGGTTTAATTGATTTTATTTCAGCCATAATGAAAGCTTTCGTTTATTTAGTTATTTAGTTATTTTATTCACTTATGAATTTATATTTATTTAGTTCACCGTTTCATTTTTCGATTTGTGTATTTTGATTTATGAGCTAATATTTATACATTTATATTAATTTAGATCCATTTTATTTATTAATAAATCATAGTTTATTTATTTTTAAATAAAGTTTTTAAAAAGTTAATTTTAGCAATTGTTATTTATTTATTTTATTTACTTGTTTATTAATATCTGTTTTTACTTATAATTTTTAATCATATATTTATTTAGTTTATTTCATTTTTTATAATGTATTTATACATTTATATTCGTTTATTTTTATTTATAAGTTTATATTTATTTATACATTTATATCAATTTGGATGAATTGTATTTATTAATAAATCTAGGTGTTTATTTTATGTAAAGGTAACATTGATTTAGTTTCAGCAATAATTAAAGCATTGCTCATTATTTTATTTATTTATGAATTTATAGTTATTTACTTATGCTTTAATTTATATTTCACACTTTTATTTATTATTAAATTAATGTGTTTATTTTTTTATTTAATGGTTTATTCAGCAATAATTAAAGCATTATTTATGTTTTTTTTATTTTTTTATTTACTTATTTACTTATATTTATTTACTTAAGGTTTTATATATATATATATATATATATATATATATATATATATATATATTATTATTATTAATTAATTTATACATTTATATTTGTGTATTTCTTATTTGTTTATACATTTATACATATTTTTATTTATTATTAAATTCATGTGTTTATTTATTTAATTTCAAGGTTTAATTGATTCAATTAAATTTCAGCTATAATTAATGAATTTTCATTTATTTTTTATTTACTTATGAATTTTTATTTCAAAATGATTTATTTATTTCCTTATTTATGAATTTATATTTATTTATTTCTACATTTATATTTGTGTATTCTTATTTATAGCTTATATTTATACATTTATATAAATGTAGATATATTTTATTTATTAATAAATTCATGTGTTTATTTTATTTAATGGTTTATTCAGCAATAATTCAAGCATTATTCATTTATTTAGTTATTTATGTTTTTTATTTTCTTATAAATTTAGATTTATTTACTTATGCTTTTATTTATTTGTATATTTATTTAGTTTATTTCATTTTTTACATTTATATTTGTTTATTTTTAGTTACAAGTTTATAAAGTTATTTATACATTTATAAATATTTATAAATATATTTTTGTTTATTAATAAATTCATGTGTTTTTTGTTTTATTCAATGGTTTAATTGATTTAATTGCGGCAATAATTAAAGCACTATTCATTCATTTGTTTCGTAATTTATTTCTATTTACTTATTTATTTACTTTTGATTTTATTAACTAATTTATTAATTTTTTTAAATTAATTTATAAATTTATATTTTTGTATTTTTTATGTTTATATTTATTTATACATTCCTATATTCAGTTAGTTAATCAGTTACCTATTTTCTTTTTATTAATTTATATATATTTTATGTTTTGTGTTTATTTATAAAATAATGTGTTAATTTAGTTTATTTCATTTTTTTATTTATTTATACATTTTTATTTGTGTACTTTTATTAAGTTTATACGTTTATATTTATTTATACATTCATATATTCAGTTAATCAGTTACTTATTTTCTTTTTCATTGATTTATTTATATTTATTCTATTTTATTGTATAATAGGCTGACTTTTGTTAAAAATATTGTAAAAATTCAGAAAAAAATCACAAAACTTCACCAAAAATACAGAAAAATGTCAATATTATTACAATTTAAAACCTCCATTTATCATTTGAATAGCTTTCAAAATTGAATTTATTCCTCAGATGCGAAGCTGAAATTTTCAGCATCATTACTCCAGTCTTCAACGTCACATGATCCTCCAGAAATCATTCTAATATGCTGATTTGATGCTCAAGAAGCATTTTTTCTTATTATCAGTACAAATACATTTGAAAATATTAATATAAACATTTAATAATAATACTTTTGAACAGAAGTGTACTCAGGGGACCCTGCAGTTGCACTCTCCATCCTGTAAGAGATGCTGTTTCTCCAATTGAGATGTCTGTGACTCGAGTTGACCCCGCTTCATTTAGTCCCAGATAAGCGAGTGGAGAAAATGAGCGCATGACGTTATATATCAATGGTGCACGGTTATCAACGCTGTATAATTTGAAGCCGTTATGTTGTTGTGAGCTGTTAAACTCTGGCCCACAGGAAGCGGCGACGTTTGGCTGTGATGT
Source organism: Garra rufa (assembly GCF_049309525.1). Lineage (NCBI taxonomy): Eukaryota > Metazoa > Chordata > Actinopteri > Cypriniformes > Cyprinidae > Garra > Garra rufa. Next base: position 23,022,259 of record NC_133361.1, read on the forward strand.
GGGCCGCTTTCGGGAGGCACTTGACAGCTTCCACACAGGTGTGTTTGCTCTGGCAGCGGCGATGTCGTAACAAACACACACTCTCACCAGGAAGAAGGAGGAAAAGTGGCTGGCTAATGAATAGCCTTAACTGACTTGGCCTGAGGATTTGTTTGTCTGGGCAGCTATACAGCGAGTGTGTGTGTGTGCAGTGAAGGCTGTCCCCAGCTGGACGTTTCACTCGTCTTTCTTCCCGTGTGGAATTACTATGGCAGTTTTACCCCGCGAGGGTGTCACTAGAGCTGTTGTAAAGCGCCAGTCTGTGTGTGGTCAATATTTAGCATAGCTTTGTGCTGTCACAAAGGGAGTTTCTGCTAATGAGGTCAATCGCCACAAGAAGCAGCTCTCTCTCTCTCTCTCTCTCTCTCTCTCTGTCTCTGCATTCGTCCTGTTTGCATTCTTTTATATTCCTCTTTTTCTGTCCTCACGCTCACGTCTTCAGAGCCAGAGTGTTTAATGGGCTGTTTTGGCCCGTCTGGGCCCCCTGACCTGACCCGTTACCACCCACCCGCTCCTTGCCATCCCTCTGGAATTCACTGCAACTGTATCGGTGAATACTGCTGGAGGGATGTGATATTTTTTTTTTTTTTTTTTTTTTGGGAAGATTTGGAAGGGAGAAGGAAGTATTGCTTTTAAAAAAAAAATCTATATTTTTGAATATATTTTGTGTAAAAATTGCATTAAATAATAAATAAATGAATTATTTCTGTATTTATTTATATATTTATTTCTGTATTTATTTATACATTTTGCTTAGTTTTTTTAAATAGTACATTTTTATTTAAATTTTCAATGTTATTTAGCTTAAAAAATTATGTGCTTATTTTATTTATATATTTGTGTTCATTTTTTAATCTTAATATTTGTGTATTTTTATTTATAAGTTTAAATATTCAGTTAATGGTTTAATTCATTCAATTTCAGCAATGATTAAAGCATTTTTCATTTATTTACAATTTTTTTTTTACCTATTTATGATTTTATATTTATTTACTTATGCTTTTATTTATATATTTATTTAGTTATACATTTTTTTATGTATTTAATACGTTTATATTTGTGTATTTTTATTTATACACAAAGTTTTAAGTTTATATTTTATTTATACATTTATATATTCAGTTAGGTCATCAGTTACTTATTTTCTTTTTCATTGTTTTTTATTTTGTTGATTATGTAGATATTTTCTTTTTTTTACAGATTTACCCTTTTTATAAATGTATATTTGTTTTATTTATAAGTTTATATTTATGTATACAATTATATATTCATTTAGTTCATCAGTTACTTATTTTCTTTTTCATTCATTTATTTAAAAAATATATATATTTTTTATTTAATTGTTTCAGTAAATTCATTTGAATTTATTTATTTATTTTTGAATTTATTTGAATATGTAGATATTTTCTTTCTTTTTTTACAGATTTACCCTTTTTATAAATGTTTATTTGTTTTATTTATACGTTTATATTTATTTATATAATTATGTATTCAGTGAGTTCATCAGTTACTTATTTAATTTTTATTTTTCATCGATTATTTATGAATTTATAATTTTTGTTTATTTATAAATTAATGTATTTATTTACTTTAGGTAGTTTTATTTTCTGCAAGAATTGCATTTTTCATTAATATAATTAATAATGTTAGTTATTATTTCATTGTTTCAGTAAATTCATATTAATGTATATTTTTAATGTATAATGTAATTTTTTTTACAGATTTAGTTATTTATAAATGCATATTTGTTTTTATTTATACGTTTATTTTTATTTATAAATCGTTTATATATTCAGTTAGTTAATCAGTTATTTATTCACTTTTTCATTGATTTATTTATACATTTATATTTTGGGTTTATTTATAAGTTTATGTATTAATTTAATTTAAGTAGTTTTATTATCAGCAATAGTTACATTATTCATTAAATATAATTAAAAATGTGTTTTAGTTATTATTCATTTTGTTTCAGTAAATTCATATGAATTTATGTATTTATTTTTACATTTATTTATTTTATTTATTTATTTGTTTTTGTTTATTTATAAATTAAAGTTTATTTTAAATAGTTTTATTATCAGCAATAATTATATTGTTCATTAATTATAATTAATAATTTTTAGTTAATTTTTGAAATTTTATTATACATTTATATTAATTAATTTATGTATTTATTTCAAACTTTATTTAATTATGTGGTTATTTACGTTTTTGTTACAGATTTACTAATTTATACATTTAATTTTGATTTTATTCATAAGTTTATAATTATTTACTTATTATTGACCTATTTATAGCTTTATATTTATATATTTTTATTTGTACATTTATTTACTCAGTTATCATTAGTTGTTTACTTTATTCACATTTTATTTATTTATGAATAAATGTGATTTAATTTCAAACATTGATTTAATTTCAACAATAATTACATTGTCCATCATTTATTTTCATTTATTTATTGATTTATTCCTTATTTTTAGTTATTTACTTATTATTTACCTATTTATAATTTTATATTAATATATTTTTATTTGTAAATTTATTT